>NC_057711.1:60776470-60777659 GCF_004010195.1 Chiloscyllium plagiosum | reverse complement strand
AGGTAGTCACGGAGGGAACGGTCTTTGCGGAAGGCGGAAAGGGGTGGGGAGGGAAATATATCCCTGGTGGTGGGGTCTGTTTGGAGGTGGTGGAAATGTCGGCGGATGATTTGGTTTATGCGAAGGTTGGTAAGGTGGAAGGTGAGCACCAGGGGCGTTCTGTCCTTGTTAAGGTTGAAGGGTGGGGTCTGAGGGCGGAGGTGCGGGATGTAGACGAGATGCGTTGGAGAGCATCTTTAACCACGTAGGAAGGGAAATTGCGGTCTCTAAAGAAGGAGGCCATCTGGTGTGTTCTGTGGTGGAACTGGTCCTCCTGGGAGCAGATCCAGCGGAGGCGGAGGAATTGGGAATACGGGATGGCATTTTTGCAAGAGGTAGCGTGGGAAGAGGTGTAATCCAGGTAGCTGGGGGAGTCGGTATGTTTGTAAAAAATGTCAGTGTCAAGTCGGTAATGGAGATGAAAAGGTCCAGGAAGGGGAGGGAGGTGTCAGAGATGGTCCAGGTTAATTTAAGGTCAGGGTGGAATGTGATGGTGAAGTTTATGAATTGCACAACCTCCTGTCGGGAGCACGAGGTGGCGCCAATGCAGTCATCAATGTAGTGGAGGAAGAGGTGTAGAGTGGTGCCGGTGTAATTACGGAAGATCAACTGCTCTACATAGCCAACAAAGAGACAGGCATAGCTTGGGCCCATTTGTGTGCCCATGGCTACCCTTTTGGTCTGGAGGAAGTGGGATTCAAAGTAGAAATTGTTAAGGGTGAGGACCAGTTCGGCCAAACGAATGAGCGTGTCGGTGGAAGGGTACTGTTGTGGACATCTGGAGAGGAAAAAACGGAGGGCTTGGAGGCCTGGTCATGGCGGATGGAGGTGTAGAGGGATTGGATATCCATGGTGAAGATGACGCGTTGGGGGCCGGGGAAACGGAAGTCTTGGAGGAGGTGGAGGGCTTGGGTGGTGTCTCGAACGTATGTGGGGAGTTCCTGGACTAGGGGGGAATAGGCCAGTGTCGAGGTAGGTAGAGATGAGTTCAGTGGGGCAGGAGCATGCTGAGACAATGGGTCGGCCTAGGTGGTCAGGCTTGTGGATCTTGGGAAGGAGGTAGAACCGGGCAGTGCAGGGTTCCCGGACTATGAGGTTGGAAGCTGTGGGTGGAAGATCTCCTGAGGTGATGAGGTTCTGTATGGTCTGG
>NC_057711.1:60756505-60774249 GCF_004010195.1 Chiloscyllium plagiosum | reverse complement strand
GGGAGGAGAGGGTGGAGTGGATAGGTGGAAAAGGAGATAGGCAGGTAGGACAAGTCCAGACAAGTCATGGGGACAGTGCTGAGCTGGAAGTTTAGAACTAGGGTGAGGTGGGGGAAGGGGAAATGAGGAAACTGTTGAAGTCCACATTGATGCCCTGGGGTTGAAGTGTTCCGAGGCGGAAGATGAGACGTTCTCCCTCCAGGCGTCTGGTGGTGAGGGAGCAGCGGTGAAGGCGGCCCAGGGATATAGTTCCCTCCCCACCCCTTTCTGCCTTCCACAAAGACCGTTCCCTCCGTGACTCCCTGGTCAGGTCCGCGCCCCCCTACAACCCACCCTCCCATCCTGGCACTTTCCCCTGCCACCGCAGGAACTGTAAAACCTGCACCCACACCTCCTCCCTCACCTCTATCCAAGGCCCTAAAGGAGCCTTCCACATCCATCAAAGTTTCACTTGCACATCCACTAATATCATTTATTGTATCCGTTGCTCCCGATATGGTCTCCCCTACATTAGGGAGACTGGGCGCCTCCTAGAAGAGCGCTTTAGGGAACATCTCCGGGACACCCGCACCAATCAACCACACCGCCACGTGGCCCAACATTTCAACTCCCCCTCCAACTCTGCCGAGGACATGGAGGTCCTGGGCCTCCTTCACCGCCGCTCCCTCACCACCAGACGCCTGGAGGAAGAACGCCTTATCTTCCGCCTCGGAACACTTCAACCCCAGGGCATCAATGTGGACTTCAACAGTTTCCTCATTTTCCCTTCCCCCACCTCACCCTAGATCCCCATCAGGAAAGTAGATGATGGTAGTGAATCTACCTCATAGCTCCCACAATGTGATGAGCAGTGGAGAGGTTTCATCTTACAACATGATAACAAGTGGTACAGACTTCATTTAACTGCCTCCTACAATGCTGATAGCATTGGAGATCTGAAGATCTTTTCAGACACAGCTTTAAGAAATCTTTCCATGCAGTCAGCAGCTGTATGATCAGAACATTCACAGCCCGTAACAAGATTCAACAGGACAGAATGCACAGTCAGTGCCCAAAAAGAATTTCAGATATAAGAGGGCCACAACAGCCAGACTGAACGAGGAATTCAATGACACTGGAGCTCTCGTCACACCAAGGCAGTTACGTCAAGTGCCAGTGACTATAGGAATGATACCACATCAAGGTTCACATGGAGAGCAAACATCAGTGGCTCTGTGAGTAAAGTTAAAATCCCTGGTGGATAAGGGTAAAACTTTAAGAAAATGACACAGTTTACTGGCTGGAAAACAAGAAATAAGCAGGGTACACATGTAGATCAGATAGAGCATGACCATCGTAGTGAATGTTCACCATGAAGCACAATTGCATTAAAGAAAATCGGAAGCTATAGAAGCACTTTAAAACAAGGTTACAAACACAGACATGTTGCAAAGCTCCGATTAAAGTGATAAAGTTGAAATCTGTAAAGCTAAGCAGAGGACATCTGATGGAAGAAGAAAATTAAGAGACTATTAAGGCCACAAAAAGACAGGAGATCTGTTACTTAAACCAAGTGGAACTCAACAGGAAAGACCCATGAAAGCAACAGGCATTATTGTTTAGAGCTGCAGACAGCAGAAATCATATAGAAAATGCTATTAAAGGACAGGAATTCATCTTATATAGCTGCAGAGAGTGATATTCATTTGATAAAGCCCTTAAGAGAATGAGTATTGTTATTAAACCCACAGGCAGTGGGATTCATTCAGTAAAACTGCCAAGGAAACTGAGGAATTAATCTAAAGAAACTGTGAAAAAAGTGGGCACAACCCATTTTACTCATGAAAAGATGAGAATAATCAATTTTATTCGCAAAATGCAGGAATCTGTTGTGTTGTCCATAAAAATATCAGAAGTTCCTCTGAGCATTAACCACCATCAGCATTGCTGTACTGCAAAGTAAAAAAAAAAGCCTTTGAAACAAGTAAAAAGTAGATTCACCTGAAGAATCCATGACAACAGAAATAATATTGTCAGGAAGATTTAATTTCAGAAATGGACCAAATAGAACACAGAATTGGATATCTTGGGAAAAAAAAACAATTCTTAAGATGCAAGATTTGTTCCACCTTAGATTCTAAATCAAAAGCTGAACAAGTAAATACATTTTTGAATATGTTTAGGAATATAGCTAATGATGTAGTTCACCAATGTATAAAGGAAATTGCATCTTCTTTCAATGAATTCTGAAAGCATTTGACAACTACTTTAATCTTAGAACAAATAAAATTCTTGAAAGAACAAGATTTAATAGAATTCAGCAAATAGAAATCCATAAATCATTTAATTAATTATCTCTACAGGTTAGTAGAAAAATGTGACCATGGAGATTTAAAGCCAGAGTTCATAAGAGACAGATTGTTGAAATTGCTGATGGGCATTTGACAGATTTATATATTCAAAAAAAGACTTCACTTTCAAGAAAACCATTCAGATGATGGATGATTCAGGAGTCCGGACCCAGCACAAATAAAACCTAAGATAAAGAGATGAATCATTTCACAGGAGATCAGCAGAGCCTATTCAGTTCTTAAAATACAATGCTCCTCAAGACACATAAGAGAAATCAGTACACCAAATAAGACAGAGACCAGATACTAACAATCATTGACAGTGCTATGGAGCAAAGAAACCTTATAGGCATTAGCAGTGCCCTGCTAATTTAGGAAAAAATACAGTTCATCTGTAAAATAATGGGTCACTTTTAGAAAATGTGCCAAAAGAGAATGTAGCTGTAGAGCAACAGGAGGTCCATGTGAAAGTGCAGCTTGCAGTATAAGAAAAGCCAAAGATATTTCTAAGGGAACTAGATTGTGCAGACGAAACATTTTTAACAAGAGTACATTTATGTCACTAATTTCAGTTCACAAATTTTCAGATCAATACAAGGACAAATGTCACCATGTTGTTACCATGGTTAAAAAAACACAGTTTACGGCATGCAGGAATGCAACTTCATGATCCAGGAACAACAGTATTTAAGGGTATAGAGGGAGCAACTTTGCAGCACAAAGGGTGTCAGATAGTAGAGAACATACATTTACTTCACAGTCAAGAATTCTCATTCTTGAGCATGAATACATATTTTGGCAGAAGGAATCAAGCTAGTTAAATTTGAGAAATCACTATCAAGGAATAACTAGTCATGAGACAACCGGTCACGAGGATCAATGCTAAAGAAATTTAAAATTGTAAGAATCAGCAATATTTCCAATAAACACAATCAGACCGCCAATGAGCAGCATACCCACTTACACGTTAACTGAAGAAACCTGAACCGATGAAATTCAAAGCACAACACCTTCATAAACATATGCTAAAGTGACTTGGAAGATAAATAGAACATAGAACATTTTAGTGCAGTACAGGCCCTTTGGCCCTCCGTTGCCAACCTGTGAAACCAATCCGAAGCTCATCTAACCTATAGTATTCCATTATCATCCATATGTTTATCCAATGATTTATAATCCAACCTTTCACATTTCATAATATCCTTCCTACAGGAGGGAGAGCACAATTACATACAATATTCCAAAAGTGGCCTATCCAATGTCCTATACAGCAGCAACATGACCTCCCAAATCCTATACTCAATGCTCTGACCAATAGAAGAAAGCATACCAAATGCCTTCTTCACTATCCGATCTATCTGCGACTCCACTTTCAAGGAGCATTGAACCTGCACTCCAAATGCTCTTTGTTCAGCAACACTCCCTAGGACATTACCATTAAGTGTATAAGTCCTGCCCTGATTTGCCTTTTCAAAATGAAACACGCTACATTTATCTAAATTAAACTCCATCTGCCACTCCCTAGCCGAATGGCCTATCTGATCAAGATCCTGTTGTACTCTGAGGTAACCTTCTTCGCTGTTCACTACATCTCCAATTTTGGTGTCATCTGCAAACTTACTAGCTATTCCTCTTATGCTCACATTCAAATAATTTATATAAGTGATGAAAAGTAGTGGACCCAGCACCGATCCTTGTGGCACACCACTGGTCACAGGCCTCCAGTCTAAAAAGCAACCCTCCACTTCCACCTTCTGTCTTCTACCTTTGAGCCAGCTCCGTATCAAATGGCAAGTTCTCCTTGCATTCAATGTGATCTAACCTTGCTGACCAATCTACCACGAGGAACCTTATCAAAGACCTTACTGAATTTCATATAGACAATGTCAACAGCTCTGCCCTCATCAACCTTCTTTGTTAATTCTTCAAAAGTTCAATTAAGTTGATGAGCCATGTTGACTATCCCTAATCAGTCCTTGCCTTTCCAAATGCATGTAAAATCCTGTCTATCAGGATTCTCTCCAACAACTTGCCCACCACTGATGTCAGGCTCACTGGTCTATAGTTCCCTGGCTTTTTCTTACCACCTTTCTTAAATATTAGCACATTAGCCAACCTCCAATCTTCCGATACCTCACCTGTGGCTATCAATGATACAAATATCTCAGCAAACGGCACAGCAATCACTTCCCTAGCTTCCCACAGAGTTCTAGGGTACATCTGATCAGGTCATGGGGCTTTATCCACCTTTATGCATTTTAAGAAATCCAGCATCTCCTCCTCTGTAATATGGGCATTTCTCTATTCCCCCACATTCCATATCTTCCATGGCCTTCTCCACAGTAAATATTGATGCAAAATAATTGTTTAGCATCTCCCCCGTCTCCTGCAGTTTCATACATAGGCTAACTTGTTGATCTTTGAGGGTTCCTGTTTCGTTGCTAGTTACCCTTTTGTCCTTAATGTGTTTATAAAACTTTTTTGGATCCTCCTTAACCCCTATTTGCCAAAACTATTTCCTGTCCTCTTTTTTGCCCTCCTAATTTCCCTCTTAAGTATACTCCTACTGCCTTGATACTCTTCTAAGGATTCCCTCGATTTCTGCTGTCTATACCTGACATTGTTTTTTTTTAACCAAAGCCTTAATTTCTGTAGTCGCCCAGCATTCCCTATACCTACCAGCCTTTCCTTTCACCTTAACAGGTATATACTGCCTTTGGACTCTTGTTATCTCATTTTTGAAGGCTTCCCATTTTCCAGCTATCCCTTTACCTGTGAAGATCTGCCCCCAATCAACTTTTGAAACTTTGAATCATAGAATCTTTACAGTATGGAAACAGGATATTTTGGCCCAACAAGTCCACACCGACCCTCTGAAGAGTAATCCACCCAGACCCCATGCCCTACTCTATTACTCTCATTTACCCCTGACTAATGCAATAACCTACACATCTCTGAACATTGTGGGCAATTTTGCATGGCCAATTCACCTAACCTGTATGTCCTTGGACTGTGGGAGGAAACCGCAGTACTCGGACGAAACACATACAGACATGGGGAAAATATGCAAACTCCACACAGACAGCTGCCTGAGGCTAGAATTGAACCCGGGTCCCTGGTGCTGTGAGGCAGCAGTGCTAACCACTAAGTCACTGTTCTTGCCTTATACCATCAAATTCTTCCCCCAATTTAGAATTTTAACTTTTAGATCCTGTCTATTCTTTTCCATCACTATTTTAAAACTAATAGAATTATGGTCGCTTGCCCCAAATGCTCCCCCACTGACACCTCAGTCACTTGCCCTGCCTTATTTCCCAAGAGTAGGTCAAGTTTTGCACCTTCTTTAGTCAGTACATCCACTTATTGAATCTGAAAATTTTCTTGTGCACATTTAAGAAACTCCTCTCCATCCAAGCCCTTAACACTATGCCAGTCCCAATCTATGTTTGGAAAGTTAAAATCCCCTACCATTGCCAATCTATTATTCTTACAGATAACTGACATCTCCCCTCCAAATTGGTTTCTCAATTTTTCGCTGACCATTGGGGGGTCTATAGTACAATCGCAATAAGATGATCATCCTTTTCTTATTTCTCAATTCCACCCAAATAACTTCCCTGGATCTATTCCCAGGAATATCCTCCCTAAAGTATAGCCATAATGTTATCCCTTACCAAAAATGCAACTCCCCCTCCTCTGTTGCCCCTCTTTCTATTTTTTCTATAGCATTTGTATCCTGGAACACTAAGCTCCCAGTTCTGTCCATCCCTGAGCCAAGACTCTGTAATTGCTAAGATATCCCAGTCCCATGTTTCTAACCGTGCCCTGAGTTCATTTGCTTTCCATGTTAGGCCTCTTGCATTGAAATAAATGCAGTTCAACTTTATCAGTCCCACCTCATTCTCTGCTTTGTTTCTGCCTGCCCTGACTGTTTGACTTGCTCATTTTACCAACTGTACCAGTCTCAGACTGGTCTCTTTCCTCACTATCTCCCTGGGTTCCACCCCTCACCTTACTCGTTTAAATCCTCCCGAGCAACTCTAGCAAATCTCCCTGCCATATATTAGTCACCTTCCAATTCAGATGTAGTTGTCTTATTATACAGGTCACTTCTATCCCAGAGGAGAAAGTGAGGACTGCAGATGCTGGAGATCAAAGCTGAAAATGTGTTGCTGGAAAAGCGCAGCAGGTCAGGCAGCATCCAAGGAGCAGGAGAATCGACGTTTCGGGCATGAGCCCTGAAGAAGGGCTCATGCCCGAAACGTCGATTCTCCTGCTCCTTGGATGCTGCCTGACCTGCTGCGCTTTTCCAGCAACACATTTTCACTTCTACCCCCGAAGTCATTCCAATGATCCAAAAATGTGAACCCTTCTCCCCTGCACCAGCCCCTGACTCATGCATCCTTCTGCTCTATCCTTCTATTCTTACCCTCACAAGCTGACCTTTTGTTCTACACTTCAAAATGAACAACTTCGCATTTTCTCACATTATACTTAATTTGCCAACTTTGTATCCACTTACTTAACCTATCAATATCTTTCAGGAAACTGCATCTTTCTTACAACTTGCCTTTCCATCTGTGTTGCTATTCCATAGAAAATGTGTTCTGGGAATATAGTAAAAGCTTCAGGCTGCCTGAATTTGTGAAGTCAAAGATGGATAATAGCAAAAATAATGATGTACACAGAATGTATAAAAATTCACAACAGAAAAACAAGCTTGTGTGAAATGGGAGGAGTGGGGTAATTGAGATTTCATGCCAAGCCCATGAAAACATTTAAGTTCCTGAGGTGACTTGACAGGATAGACTGTCAACAGATGTTTCCCCTAATGGGAGAATCTGGAACTAGGGGACACTGTTCAAAAGAGGAGAAAGTGAGGACTGTAGATGCTGGAGATCAGAGCTGAAAATGTGTTGCTGGAAAACGCAGCAGGTCAGGCAGCATCCAAGGAACAGGAGAATCGACGTTTCGAGCATAAGCCCTTCTTCAGGGCTTCTTCAGCCCTCCTGAAGAAGAGCTTATGCCCGAAACTTCGATTCTCCTGTTCCTTGGATGCTGCCTGACCTGCTGCGCTTTTCCAGCAACACATTTTCGACACTGTTCAAAAATAAAGGCTGTCTCTTTTTATTTGGAGATGAGAAGAGTTTTTTTTCTCTGAAGGCCATCAGTCCATGGAATTCTCTTCCCCTGAGAATATTAGAAATGGAGTCATTGAATGTTTCTAAAGCAGAGGTAGATAGATTCTTGATCAACAAGGGAATTAAAAGGTATGAGGGGTAGCAAGAAAGCAGAGCTTGGGCCACAATCAGATCAGGCAAAGATTTGATGAGCGCATAGCCTATATCTGCTCCTTATTTGTGTTTGTGTGTAATAGAAATGCATCTCTTCCTTGAGGGCAAAGTTGTTCAAATTCTACCTCCACAAGACAATATGAAATCCCTTTTGCTCAATTCTTTGTTCTACTGAAAGGTTTCATGATCTCTCAACTGTTCATTTATACCCGGACTTTCCAATGGACAACAACTCACCACGAGAATCTCTTGAATATTTAGTGCAACTCTTCCTTACCATAACAAAGTTTGAGAGGGTAATTTAATGAAGTATGACACTTCCACTCTAGTCCTACAAATGCACTTTGGCTCAGAGTAATACGTGAAGATTAAACACAATGGAGAATTCATGAACTAGTCAGATGCATCAGATGGAAAAAGTTCAGCAGATCCATTAAGCCTCTTCTTGACGGTTGTGATGCCTTGTGCATCAGGTCATGTGATTCTTCTACCTCAATGTCAGGTATTTGTGACATATACCCACTTGCTGTCTGGTCTTATTAACAGAGAAAGAGCTGATGTCAGAGTGTGTATGTACGGGTGAATCTACAATGTATAAACATCTGTTCTTACTTTTTGACTGATCAGTCTGACTTCCTGTTGTTATATTTTGTTTCACATTTCTTATGTAAGCTCCTTTTTCCATTTAGCAATTCCAGTTCTGCACATAAATTAGCTTTAGCTTCCATAATACAGTATATCATAATTCAGACTGCAAAATTTCACCTCAGGTTCCTGCACATCACTCAGAATGCTTTCAAATGTAATCTGCCCATAAAGGTTTAAACAAATTCAGCAATGTCCATACTCATATTAACTAAAATGCCTTTATCAATTTGTTTACATTTGCATTTCTTCATGCTTAAATAATATCTGCCACTTTTGATGTGTTTATTCATTTGACAGTGGAGAAAAGAGTTGCAAGCAGAAATGAAAAAGAAAGAAAAAGAACGGGAGCTGCAGCTCCACGAGAAACAGAAAATAGAAACAGAAGATTTTAGTGAGATGATAAAGAGGAAAGAGGAAAAACTTCACAAAAAGTCAATCCTATCTGAAATTCCATCTTAATGGGAAATTTCAAGGATAATGGCGAGTACCCAAATTATTTATTGCTCCATCAGAGAAACAACATCCCCTGGCGAGGGAGAAGTGTCTTCTATGGAAATACTGTTTTTACTTCCCAATTTTGTCTGTGGTATTGTCAGAATTTGTTAAAAGACAACAGTGGAAGTGCAACTTCTAATTCTTTTAACAGCTATTATTAATGGATACATTTTATGTCCTAATAAAAGACATACTGCTTTACAGTAATCTAAGATCTTTATTAAAGGTTATTCTTGAGTGTTTCTATGTCTGTTCTAGACAGCTGTACTAGTGCTAAAAAGATAGATCATCAAGTTATCATTATTCCATTTGCCATTATTTCCAATTTGCTAGCTTATTTATTTTAACACAAGCTGTAAGTTTGCCATTGTAAACACTTTTTTTTAGGTCTTAAATCAATGTTGCACACTGATTTGCATTATTATATTGCTCCTCTATGTTTTTCCTGTGGTCATTAAAAAAATAATTTGTTTGTCCATAACTACGAAGATGTCTTGCAAAATTCATGTCAAAAATTCATGACTCATGTCTTCGTTATTTCTAATCCAGCTGTTCTTGGCCAGATTTCTATTTTATATCCTTCATAAATTTGAACTTATCCAAATCTCTGCTGTTTCTTTCCTAACTCACATCAAGTCCCATTCACTAATTACCACAGTCCTCATTCACCCACATCAGCTCCTGGTTGAGGAATACCACAATTTTTAAAATTCTTATTTTGTTTTCAAATCCCTTCATAGCCTTGTTGTTTCTATCTCTATAATTGCCTCTGGCACCACAAGCCTCTGAAACATTTACACTTTTCCAATTCTGGCCTCTTGAGCACCATTATTTTAATGACTCCAACATTGGTGGCCAGGTTTTCAGCTGCCAAAACCCTAAGCACTGGAATTCTATCTCCAGAATCTCTTCATTTCTCTACCTCTCTTTATTTTTCTCCCTAAAACATATCTTTTTGACCAAGCTTTTGTTCATCTGACTGAATATCTCCTTATAAATCTCAATCTCTCAAATTTTGCTTGCTAATGCATCCTATTTTGAAGCTGTTTTTTAAATGCAAGTCGTTGTTGCTATCGTGGAAGTGTGCATGCACCTTATAAACTCTGCTTTTGATCCTTATGTGATCACATAGTGTTTGACTACACATGCTGGATGTTTCAAATTGACATCAGGTCTTTGCACAACTCGTATTTTTGATGTTTTTATGTTTTTCAGCGCATTTAGCAGTCTGTGACAATTCTTACTCTTGTGAGACAGAACCAGAAAGTAAAAGTCATCCATACACACTCAGTTTGCAATTTAGTGAGACTATTAATCACCCTGGCATAGCGCAAATACATTATCAGAGATGTTAAACTTTTCTTCTACAATTGTCAAAAGTTCAAGATTGTGAAAGGCAATCCTTGGACTGAAATCAAGACAATTGTTTTCATGCAAATAACAATTGAATTTAGGGATATTAACAGTTGCAATACTAACAGCTGATTTAATTCTTCAGTTGTGGACTTTGTTTTCATAGAATGCCTAAAGTTTGGAAGTAGGCCATTTGGCCCATCAGGTCCTCGCCAACCTTCCAAAGAACATCCAACCTAGACCTACCCTATCATTATATTTCCTCTGGCAAATCCACCTAACCTGCACATCTTTGGAAGGAAACTGGAGTACCTGAAGAAATCCGCACAGAAACAGGAAGAACGTGCAAACTACACACAGACAGCCACCTGAGGGTGGAATCGAACCTGGGTTCCTGACACTGTGAGGCAGCAGTGCTAACCACTGAGCCAACCTAATTCATCTGCATTTATCTTTTCATTTTCGACAAGTATGTACAACTATATAGAAACTCTAATATGAAAAACTATTACAGGAGATACTAGGAGCTGTGACCAAGATCTTGCACAAAGAAGTCAATTTTAAGTTGAGTCTTAAAGGGAAAGAGAGCAATAAAAATGTTGAGAAATTTAGGGATGGAATTTCAGAGTTTGGAATCAAGACAGGCTGAAAGCATGATGATGAGGGCAGAGTTAAGGGGATTAAGAAAAATGGAGAGTTCTGGAGTTGGAGGAGGGGAATTGTTCAGGTTGCACGTCATGCAAGACAGAGTTAAAGAGGCCTTGAAGATAACAGAACAAAGAAATCTAAACAGAGGAAGGAGAATTCTATATTTCTGGCATGAAAGGGACCGAGTGCCAATGCAAAGTTCTTAAAGATTTGGAGGGTGAAAAAAAATTATGGAGACATGTCAGAGCGATGGGATCATTCAAGGAGGAAATAGAAAGGGTTTGGAACAAATATTTTTCTACAGGAAATAGCGTGTTTTTAAAAAAATTCTAATGCATTTTGTTACTTTAGACACCAGTGTACACAGATGTCAGATCAATGCAGGATCCAAATCTAATCATCTCATGGTTCATACATACAGACATAAGAAATAGAAGCAGAATTGACCACTCAGCCTCTCAAGTCTGCTGTACCATTCAATGAGATCCTGGCTGATCTGATTATTTCACATTCTCACCTACCCTGATAACTCTTAACCCCTTGTCTGTCAAGAATCTACCCCCCTCTGCCTAAAAGAAAATTCAAAGAAGCTGCTTCCACCTCCATTTTTGAAAAAGAGTTCCAAATACTCATGACCTTCTGTGTTTCTCCTTGAGTGGAGTTTTCCACTCCTTTAAGCTGTGTGGGAGAAAGCAACAATTTCCAACATTCTACACAAATAATTGGTTCACCTGTCTGACATGGACATTGAAGTTGATAGACTTCTTGTGGGCAAGCTGTAGAGGTGAAGACAGCATTGAAAGAGAATGTGATTACAATGCCATCAGCAAGAAAAACAACTTGCAAAGGGAGGAGCAGCAGGTGAAGATCTTCAATGAAAGTGGAGGACAATGACTTGATCCTATGTGTACTAACCTCACTGTCATTTTGTACAGCTCTGTGCAAGTACAAATGAAGGATTTGCCTGCTCACCATTATCAAACTGTGTCATCCACAGGAATAGGACTTGCCCTCGAATAGACTGGTTAGCTGTCCAATCCCGGTGCCCAACAAGGCATCCAAAGGGAACCTGAGGGGTAACTACTTTACAGAGAGGATGGTACGATATGGAATGAGCTGCCAGCAGAAGTTGTTGATGTGGGCATATTAACAACATTTAAAAGACATTTGGACAAATAGATGGATAGGAAAGGTTGAGAGGGATCTGGGCCAAATGAAGGGAAATGGAGTTTGCGCTGATGGACATTTTGGTCAGCATGGTTGAGTTTAGGCCAAAGGGCCTGTCTCTGTGCTCTATGACTCTATAAGGATGCAGCTGCCTGGAATTTTTATGGCTCATTTCAAGGAACACTCAGGGGCCTGTGTAACATCTCTCTATTCTCAATTTGCAAATGCCGTTTTATCCAGTTACAATGGACTCTCAGGGAGTTAATGGCCTTGTGGTATTCTCACAGGATGATTAATCCAGAAATCCAAGAATGTTCTGTGGACCATCCTGCCATGGCAGATAGTGGAATTTGAATTCAATAAAAAGAAATCTGGAATTTAGAGTATAATAATGATATGAATCCATTGTTGATCATTGGGAAAAACAGATCTGATTCACTATTGTTCCTTAGGGAGGGAAACTGCAATCCTTGAGGAGAAAGTGAGGTCTGCAGATGCTGGAGATCAGAGCTGGAAATGTGTTGCTGGAAAAGCGCAGCAGGTCAGGCAGCATCCAGGGAACAGGAGAATCGACGTTTCGGGCATAAGCCCTTCTTCAGGAAGAAGGGCTTATGCCCGAAACATCGATTCTCCTGTTCCCTGGATGCTGCCTGACCTGCTGCGCTTTTCCAGCAACACATTTCCAAACTGCAATCCTTACCTAGTCTGGCCTACATGTGATTCCAGTCCCACATCAGTACAATTGACTCTTAACTGCCCTGTAGCTAGTTAGGGATGGGCAATAAATGCTGGTCTAGCCAGTGATGCTCTCATCCTATGAATGAATAAAGAAAAAACATCCTCTCACAATGAGGACAGTCAAGCAGGCTGGAAACTGAAATCATCCTCCTTCAATAACTTTTCCCTGGTGCAGGCTAACAAGCTTTTTTGGACTCTCTGAGTTTTCTCTCCTTTTTAATCTCTTTGTGACTCTTGACTATGTTTTATGTATTGTCCAATCTTCTGACCTGCCAACTATCTTTAGTAATTAAATGCTTTTACTTTAACTCTGTTTAGTTATCCATAGGTGGTGGATATTCCCCATGGAAATTCTCTTTCCTGTTATATATCTATTCTCTGTGATCTGAAAAATCCTTGTAACTGATTGCAACTGTTTTGTTGTTAAGCCATTCTTTTGTCTAAATTAGGTAGGGCACATTCATGATGAGATCATTGATCAGAGTGGGAGTGAAATAGAGAATTGAAATGGCAGAATTGAGGGTGGTCCATAGCCCTGGGCTGTATCTGCCTTTCCTTTGACACATTCCTTCCTGAGTTATAGAAGCCTTTCGTACCCATTTATGATCATTTATATTGGTCCTCTAGACTCATATTTTTTATTCTATAATTCATATTATAATCTCATTTTGTCATGATTTCAAAGTATTGTAAAACCCCCTCTGTTTATAAGTCATCTCCTTATTAGCATTAACCTAATTTTAAAGCCTTTTCCATTATTGTCATTTATCAGCTTGATATTAAAGGGAAAGGGTAAACAAGTTAAAGCAGCACCGATGACAATAGCACAAGGAAAGAATTGTAAAATATTTTTAAAATTATTTTATTTCCCTGTCATGTATGAATATTTCTGGGTATTGCACTTGTCAATCTATTTGACTTAATATGAAGTGCCATTAAATACTGTACACAACTAGAATGTTTTATCACCAATGAAAAACAACATTTTTTGTCTTTCCTTGGACTTCCTGGTGTCTTTGCGATGGTGGTAAGGCCAATTTTCAGCTAACATAATTCTTCCCCAATAAGATTGCCAAGTTCAGTTTTCTGAACCTTGACAGTGATCATACTAATTAACCAATACATTGAGAATGTACACAAGCTCCTGAAGCAAAGTTAGAAAAAATGCTGTTTAAGAAGGTAATGTTTGGAGATCCAAGATGGCGGCGACCCAGCAAGTCTGAGTCTATAGTGCTCCTCCCAAGACTTGGGCAAAGTGGACCGCCCGCCTTCACCATACCTACCAAATCATTTAAAATAGTTTTTATTTAATGTAATTATTTGCTCTGTACTAAATTTAAACAGTCTAGTCTCCTGCAAAAATGACTAAAGGGAAAGGTGCCCGCAGTTCTCAGCCGGTAGGAAGTACATTACCAAATATATCTAGATGTTGGTGTGGGTGAGGGGGTAGGGTACTCAATGTTAACTCTAGCTCTGTAGTATATTTGAATTTTCTTTATCCTATCGTGGGGTGCCTGGGTCAAGGGTGGGGCACTGGTTGGGAGAGGATATAATGGGCTTTCGGAAAGGAAGTGATGCCCCCTGGGGACAAAGGGAAAAATCTCCGTTTAAATATGTTTTATATTTTTTCTATTTAGAAATAGTTTTTTATTATATTTATGTGAGTGTATTAAAGAGCCTCTATTTTTGTGAATTTTATACGTTCTATGTTCGGGATGTTTTGGATGGGGTTTCTTCTCCCGAGGAGTCTCGGACTTGCCTGGATGATTATGGTTAGTCATTCGATTAAATGGTGCACGTGGAATGTCAAGGGGAGTAATTTACCAATCAAAAGGAAGAAAATATTATCATACCTCAGGAAAGAAGGGGTTGATATAGCTCTCCAATAAGACACACACTTATTGGATAAAGAACACTTGAAATTATGACAGGGTGGATTTGATCAGGCCTTCTTTTCTTCCTTCAGCTCAAAAAGTAGGGAAGTTGTCATCTTTATTCGGAAGAATCTCCCTTTCAAAATCCTAAATCAGATAAAAGACAAATCTGGACGATATACTCTAATTAAAGCCCTTATAAATGGAGAGGAATATGGGATCTTAAACCTGTATTGTCCCCCGGCATATCCTTTTAAATTTATAACGGAAGCCTTCTCCAAATTGATGGCTCTCGGTGCTCGTCATACAATTATAGGGGGAGACTTAAATTGTATTATGGACCTGGAAATAAATAGGATTCCCAAGAGTACTGCAGGAATATCCCCCAGATCCAGACAATTGGTGGATTTGGACAAAGAATTAGGACTAGTAGATGTATGGAGATGCCTTCACTCGCAAGGCAGAGATTTTTCTTTTTACTCCAATCCACATAAATGTCATACCAGAATTGATATGTTTTTTACCCCTCAACTTTTTAAAATTCCATATCATCCTGTAAAATAGGTAGTATAACAATTTCTGATCACGCTGCTGTATATATGGAAATCAAGGCAAGGAACAATGAGACATCCCCCTGGCATTGGCGTATGGATTCCTTCCTGATGAAGGATAGTAAATTTGTAAAGTACTTCACTCAAGAATTTAAAACGTTTTTGGAAATTAATTCAGGTACGGCTAGCAACCCATCAATGATGTAGGAGACCATCAAAGCTTATGCACGAGGTTTGATCATTTCATACTCGGCGACCCAGAAAAAATTAAAGGGAGAACAACAGCGTCTACTTAAAACGCGTTTAAAAGCAGCTGAAACAGCATACGCTGACAGACCTTCTATTATCAAATTACAAATGATTACGGCCCTTAGGACAGCTCTGAATACCACGCTTACCCAAACGGCTAAGAGGAAATATTATTTGCAAAACAAAGGTTACATGAATTTGGGATAAACCTGGTAGATACTTAGTATTTTCTGCAAAGAAAAAAAGGCCCCTCAAACTATCACGTCTATCAAGGAAAGTGCAGGTACTCTGACTTATGATCACAAAAGGATTAATGCAATCTTTTATATACATCGCAGGATTGTGAAGATAGAATAGGAGGATGCAGTCATTTTTTAAAAACTTAAGCTTTCCGGACCTAACCCCAGAACAGGTATCGGTCCTGAATGTTCCCCTAACAATCCAAGAAATACTTGATGCAATCAGGCAACTTCAGAGTGGTAAGGCACCTGGCTCAGATGGCTTTCAAGCTGAATTCTACAAAGAATTTACAGGAATACTGGCTGGCCCACTTATGGACATGTATAACTACTCATACAGTCAACGCTGTCTCCCGCCTTTGCTGAAAGAGGCGAATATCTCCCTTATTCTCAAAAAAGGAAAGGACCCAGAAGATTGCACATCATACAGACCAATATCCTTGCTAAATGAAGATTTTAAAATCCTCTCTAAAATGTTAGCATTGAGGCTAGAAAGTGTATTGCCATACATCATAAAGGAGGATCAGACAGGGTTTATTAAGGGCTGTAGATCATCCAATAATGTTAGAAGGGTTTTGAATGTGATTCAAGCCTGCCATCAGGGAAAAATACTGGGAGTACTAGTCTCATTAGGCGCGGAAAAGGCATTCGACAGGGTTGAATGGTCATATCTGTTTTACACATTGGAAAGGTGTTTGCCAAATGGGTCTCAACACTGTATAATGATCCCAAAGCAGTTGTGATTACCAATGGACTAGGCTCGGATAGCTTCAGTGTGGGTAGGAGCTGCCAGCAGGGATGTCCTCTTTCGCCATTGCTATTTACGCTAATAATCGAGCCACTAGCAGAAGCTACACGGGCTGACCCTAATATAACGGCCCTGAGGATTGGTACAGGTAAACATAAAATTACCCTTTATGCAGATGATGTTCTCCTATTCCTCAATAATCCCCTGATGTCCGTGCCTCGCTTAATCCAAGTTAATAATATAGTTAGTGCATTTTCAAGCTATAAAATTAATTTTTCAAAATCAGAGGCTATGCCAATGGGCGTCCTCACTAGTATATCCCACCTATCGGACGGATCCCACTTTCCCTTTTGGTGGTCCTTGGAGGGTTTCTTACATTTAGGCATTTTTTATCACCCCAGTATTTGGCCAGCTATATAAGGCTAACTTTGTGCATTTCCTGGAGAGGATAAGGCAGGACCTCCAGGGATGGGGAGACCTTCAAATTTCCTGGTTAGGCAGAATAGCACTAAATTAAAATGAATGTCCTGCCCTGTCTCCAATACACTATGAGAATGCGTCTGGTGATACTGCCTAGGTTGGCACTACGCAAACTGAATGGCTGGCTGGGTTCCTTCAACTGGAATCATAGACGGCCCCTCATTAAGCTGAGGAAGCTACAGATTCCACAGGCAAGGGGTGGACTGGATTTTCCAGATTTTAGGAAATATCAGTTGAGTTCCCTATTAAGCTACATAGCCGATTGCGTCTTGTCTGACCTGCGATCAATCTGGCTGGACGTCGAGGCTTCTCAAGTAAAATGTCCACTTATTAACCTCTTATTTTCAGACAAGAGGAAAACTATTACGGACCACTGTAAAAACCCTATAATACTAAAGACAATTAAAGCTTGGAATACAATGCAGCAAAATGAGAGTAATTCACATAAAACATCCCCCTATACTCCGATAGTGGGGGCATGGGGGTTTCAACCGGAGCTTACAGATGCCACTTTCAAATTCTAAAGATCCAGGGGTATCTCCTGTTTAGGGGATCTGTTCAAGGAAGGGGTTCTGATGTCTTTTGAACAGCTGCATCAGAAATTTGGATTACCTAATGGTGATCTCTTTCGACACTTTCAAATTCGAGATTACATACAGATGAAGACTACGCTATTAGATAATCTTTATAAATCAGACAGAGAACGTAGAGTGTTGTGGCCAACGAGGGCACCTTCAGTCAGCACTCTTTATCATTTATTACATGATGAAGTATCGGAAGATATGGACAATCTGCTTAAAACGTAGGATCAGGATTTATGGCTAGAAATCTCCATAGAAATTAGATTAGATTACATTACAGATTAGATTAGATTAGATTACATTACAGTGTGGAAACAGGCCCTTCGGCCCAACAAGTCCACACCGATCC
>NC_057711.1:60723204-60756471 GCF_004010195.1 Chiloscyllium plagiosum | reverse complement strand
GTGGAATGACATTTGGGAAAATGCCAGAAAAATCTCCATCTGCAACAGAACTCAGGCCATTCAGTTGAAGAAACTTCACAGGGCCCACATAGCACCGGAACGATTGGCAAAATTTAAGGCAGGAGCATCTCCAATGTGACCCAAATGTAAAACAGAGGTGGGCACTCTTGTACACTGCTTATGGACTTGTCATAAGATCTGTAAATATTGGACTAAAGTAGCAAATGCCCTGACAGAAATCTTGGGAACAGAAATTAGAGTGCATCCAGTATCTCTCCTTTTGGGCTTTTCGAGCATGCCTTCCCTGGATGTGCACGGGAAGAGATTATTTTCCATTCTCTCTTTCAGTGCAAGGAAAAATATTTTGGTAAGCTGGGTGGCTGAGGGCCCTCCTGGACTTTCAAATTGGCACAGAATAATCATGGAATATATTCCCCTTGACTTCCTTACAAATATGGTGCACCAAAAAACAGAATTATTCTATAAAATATGGTTGCCCTTCTTGAATTACACATGATACAGATATTTCGGCCATTCGATCAGGGGTTTTTATCTAATTGAGACAACGACCCTGGCTGGTCCGGGGCCCCTTGGGAGAGGAATCCTGCATGAATACGGGTTTTGTTACGATCTGATGTTAACATATTGTGAGCATGTACTTTACTACTCAATTTCTGTGTTATCTGTCATTTTTTTCTTTTTTTGAGTAATGTAAGAGATTTAATCATACACTCTGGTTAGTTGTAGGTTAGATTAGTATTTGTCTTTTTTTTCTTTTCGGTATCTTCTTTTGTTTGACAGATTTTGGCTATTATTTATTTAAGATTTAATTGTATATCAATGTTTATAGTTGGGTTTTTTTATTTGTAAACTTGTAAAAACATGTTAAATTTTCAATAAAAATATCTATAAAAAAGGTAATTCTTTTTGTCTTGTCCATTATGAAACCGAAAAATCCAGCTTCAGAACCCAGATATTTTATATCATGATAGATTATCAGGACATT
The DNA here is from genome assembly GCF_004010195.1 of Chiloscyllium plagiosum. Classification (NCBI taxonomy): domain Eukaryota; kingdom Metazoa; phylum Chordata; class Chondrichthyes; order Orectolobiformes; family Hemiscylliidae; genus Chiloscyllium; species Chiloscyllium plagiosum. The sequence goes on along the minus strand of NC_057711.1, from coordinate 60,755,465 downwards.
GGTCTGGGTGGTGTCACCAATTGATCTGTTTGGAGGTACGATATTGACCAACTTAAGTGCATGGATCAATATCGTCTATAAAAATTAAATCAAACTTAAGTTATGTAAAACATTGTGAACTTTCCATCATAGCTCTTGAAATAATTTTAAAGCAGCTGGAACAGGATACCACATGCAACCAAGATCCTTGTGTCCTTGAGAGCTGCACAAAACTACGAATGAAGATCAGTGACATCAATCACTCAACCAAGCATGGAAGTATGTGAAAGATGCCTTAATGACATTTCTCAGTCAACAAGAAAGTATGTAAAGTGGAATATAACTTCCATCTGTTAAGCAATTGTGGATATATATAATCAATGACATGTATCAAGCTGCAGATTAGAAATATGTAGTTAACTGAGGCTGAATTTAGTATAACCAAATTTGGACATGAATCCTATTTATACCATAAGTTCTTTGCAACTATAAAATTGATTTTTTAAAGGTCTTAGGATTATTTTGTGGCAGTAAAATTGGTGGCCCAGAAATTCATAGATTGCAATCCCAAGATTCCACTCGTCAATGCTCACCAATACTGATTCTTCTTGGGATTTGTAAGACCAATAGGAAGCATCTTATTGGTTTGGATGAGATGGGGAAATATGATACATCAGGCAAATCCTTGGTGTATACCTGTTCCTTGCATCCATAAATGGAGATATCTATCTGCTCATTGATATATACAGGCCAATGTCCTTGACACTGTAATCAGCTTAATCAAAGCATTTTCTTAAAAGCTTCTGAAGTGATCCAAGTTACTTGACAATTCTTGACTTCAATAGTGGAAGCCCCATAAAGTACTATTCAAGATTCACCTTAAAAAGTGAACCAATGATATTACTATATTAGGTTCCCGTGCTTAGCCAGGATTTAGGATTACCAGTATACCTTTTATCTTGTAAAATATATAAAAGTTCTGATCCTCATAATATTGATACATAAATTCACAGAGATTGCAAAGACTTGATGGAACATGGTCTACACCTTATTCCCACTACAGCTACAGCAAAGAACCCTTTAGGAATTTTGAGGCCAGCAAATGGGGCACTGTGGCTTGCTAAGACTTAGATGGTGGAGTAGAGAGCCATATATATGCAGTTGGTACAAAGACTGTTACACTATAACGATTGTAGAATGAAACATAACATTACAAAGAGTTAGTGATAAGTAAAAGTTGTAGCAAATAGATTCAGTGTAGGTAAATATGAAATAAAAACAGAAAATATTAGAAATGCTCAGTGGGTCTAACAGCATCTGTGGAGAGAAAGAAGAATGAAAATTTCACATTCGTAAAACATAACGTGTTCTAAATTGGGAAAGCTAGAAGGACTGGTGATGCAAAGACAAATGGAGGTCTCGTTACACATTATTAAACTAAACAGGTACAGGAAATATTAAAAACATGGATGCTACTTCTTATGTCAGCACGCAGAATGAAGATCACAAAAAAGTAAAATATTTATTCTTTTTCTCTCCACAGATGCTGCCAGACCCACTGACCATTTCTAATATTTTCTGTTTTTATCTCATATTTCTATCACTCGCAGTATTTAGCCTCTGTACTATATCCCTATTCTGCAACAGAAATACTTAACAATACACTGTAGAAGTTAAAGTTATTAATCAAAATTGCCACTCACTAGAAGCTTGTCCCATATTATAAAGGGGACAAATGTTTGTCGCAACAAGACTAAGCAAATATCCACAGTTAGCCTTCAAAACCATTTCCAGGAACAATGATTTAGTAGGGACGTTAATAGAATAACTGCACCCCAAAAGCAGATACAGAATTGAGGAGTCCATTACGGGGTTGTTATTTGAGGCTTGACAGTAAATACTGTTTTTCCTGTAATACTGAAAATGACGACTACCTTGAATGCTTTTCCAACTGGATCCTTCTATTGTAGCTCCTGGGGTAGTTTGACATATCAGCACCTATGTATTCAGGTACACTTATTCAAGTGAACTGCACAGTTTGGATCGGGGCATTGTGTGTTTGGGAAGCTAAAACCTCCACATGACAAATGTTTGAAATTCATTAATAGGAAACATTTTCATTCAATAAATGACCAAAACACTTTATCTTCCATATTTGCCTTTTAGAAGTAATACTTTTGGCATGTGACAATTCATCATACCTGTCTTCATAACCAAGAGTTATGTGTCAGGATTGTTAATTGCTGATCATGGATACTAGAACATGGATCATGCTGCAATTATGACCTATGACTCCAGTAAAGTGTTTGCAGCAAGAAGTGGAGAAAAAGACTGATCAGCCCTCTTCAGCTGTTTGCCTGAGGCAGCTCCAACTCACAGTTCTACAATTTCCATCAAGATTAGGGCAAGGAGACCGATCCTGAAATTAAAATCTCATGCTGTTGGCACCACTGATACCTACATTGGATAACCAATCAACTGACACCCCTAAAGCTGTGGCCAACATGCACTTGTATAAACATGGTGTAGGCTCAAATTATAAACAGTATTGATATAGGCTTCAGTTTTCTTTTCATCACATGGCTGTTTAGAAATCTCCATCTGCTCTTGGCATGCTTTGAAAGGATTTTACTGGTTGATAATTGGCCTATTGGTTGAGTTATCAGTGTATACAGTGCCTAAAAATGTGGTAGTGGTAAATTCAATTGAAAGTAGAAAGGCAGGAGGCTGGAAGGACACTGCAAGCCAGGCAGCATTAGGAGGTGGAGAAGTCAACATTTCAGGTATCACCTGAAGTGGGAGATGGCACGTAGCAGGGTGACACTAGGCACACGGACACACAAGATGGCCGCTGAGCCATCAGTTGGCCATTTGACACATAAGATGGCTGCCGGATCACAATATGGAGAGACACAGCACAGCAAATACAGACATGGCCTGGGGCCACCACAATGCAAGCATAATGTACTCACAACCTAGTTGATTAGTTTAAGGCAGATGGGGGAGAGAATACACACACTGTAGTGAGTAACGTACTAGGTAAAAACAAGGACTGCAGATGCTGGAAACCAGAGTCTAGATTAGAGTGGTGCTGGAAAAGCACAGCAGGTCAGGCAGCATCCGAGGAGGAAGAAAATCAACATTTCAGGCAAAAGTCCTGCATTACAATGGTGAATGGGGGTGGAGATGAAGGTGATAGGTCAGAGAGGAAGGTGGAGTGGATAGGTGGTAAGGAAGATGGGCAGGTAGAACAGGTCATGAGGGTGCTGCTGAACTGGAAGGTTGGAGCTGGTGTGAAGTGGGGGAAGGGGAAATGAGGAAACTGGTGAAATCCACATTGATGCCATAGGGTTGAAGTGTTCCGAGGCGGAAGATGAGGCGTTCTTCTTCCAGGCATCGTGTTGGAGGAGGCCCAGGACCTGCATGTCCTCGGCAGAGTGGGAGGGGGAGGTGAAATGTTGGGCCACAGGGCGGTGGGGCTGATTGGTATGGGTGTCCCGGAGATGTTCCCTAAAGCGCTTTGTGAGGAGGTGTCCAGTCTCCCCAATGTACAGGAGACTGCATCGGGAGCAACGGATACAATAAATGATATTGGTGGATGTGCAGGTAAAACTTTGATGGATGTGGAAGGCTCCTCTGGGGCCTTGGATGGAGGTGAGGGAGGAGGTGTGGGCGCAGGTTTTGCAATTCCTGCGGTGGCAGGGCAAGGTACCAGGACAGGAGGGTGGGTTGTTGAGGGGGCGTGGACCTGACCAGGTAGTCACAGAGGGAATGGTCTTTGTGGAAGGCTGAAAGGGGTGGAGAGGGAAATATATCCCTGGTGGTGGGGTCCGTTTGGAGGTGGCGGAAATGTCGTCGGATGATTTGATTTATGTGAAGGTTGGTAGGGTGGAAGGTGAGCATCAGGGGCGTTCTGTCCTTGTTACGGTTGGAGGGGTGGGGTTTGAGGGCAGAGGGGCGGGATATGGACAAGATGCATTGGAGGGCATCTTTAACCATGTGGGAAGGGAAATTGTGGTCTCTAAAGAAGGAGGCCATCTGGTGGGTTCTGTGTTGGAACTGGTCCTCCTGGGAGCAGATATGGCGGAGGCAGAGGAATTGGGAATACGGGATGGCATACGGGGGGGAGGGAATAACGTACACTGCCCGCCGAAGTGTCTGGGTCCAGTCAACACCTTTGATAGAAATGCTAACAGCTTGATATTTGCTCAATACAAAGTGCTAATAGCCAGGGCCGCAGTAATCGTCCTTCTCAGGAAGAGCGATTAATGCCCATTATTACAACAATGGACATCTGCGCAGACATTGAAACTGACAATGTCTGCATTGAAATTAACAAAGGCTGCGCTGGAACTGACAATGACTATATCGAAACTATCAACGATTCTGCAAAGATTACCACAAACAAATCATATTACAAAGACAGTAATCTCCTCACTGATCTATTGTATGACAAGATATATAAAAGTATCTTGACATGTGCTCCGGAAAGAAGACTCACAGCTGACCACTGTGCTGTTGATCTTTCTCTCCACGGAGTTCCGGTATTCCTGGTATAATAAACTCTGTCATTAAACCCCGATTTTGACTCCGAGACTGGTAATTTTCCCCATAACAAACCCTTCTTCAGGAATGGGTATAGAACTAAGGTCAGCTGCAGATAAAGGGGAGGGTGGGGGAGGGCTTTGGGTGGGCAGAGGGGCAGAGTGGTGAGGTAGTGTTAGGTGAACACAGTAGAGTGTACGGCCTAGTGGTCGATGGGAGGAAGGAATCCAGTTGGTGGCTGAAAGGAAGGGTCAGCAAGTGGAATGGAAGGGAGGAGGAGGGATTGGACAGGGTGACGGGTGTGGGAAGGGAGGTTATTTGGAATTGGAGAACTCAATGTTGAGTCCTCTGGGCTGTAGGCTGCCCAAATGGACGTTGAGATGCTGTTCCTCCAATTTGCGGTCTGATCCAATGGGAGGTCGAGGATGGTCATTTCAGAGAGGGAATGGGAAGGAGAATTGAAATGGGCGGTGACTGGGCGTTCAGGTCAGCTCCTGCTGGCCTGGCTGAGATGCTCAGTGAAACGTTCCCTTAGTTTACATTTGGTCTCACCGATGTAGAGACGACCACATCTCAGGTGCTGGATTTGATCTGTCGGTTGTGATTATGATATTTGGCATGGCAAGAAGGCCTGTTGTTGAGTTTCACCAGGTCTGACACCATTTTTTTAGGTATGCTAGCATATCCTCCTACACTCTTTATTGAACCAGGGTTGGTCTCCCTCCTTAATGGTAATAGTAGAGTGAGGATATACTGAGCCATGAAGTTATAGATTGTGTTTGAATTCTGCTGATGTTTACATTGCTTCATGGATGCTCTAGTTTAAGTCGCACAATCTATTTGACGTCAGTCCCATTTAGCAGGATGGTAGTGCCAAACAACAATTTTACTCAAAGGACATATGATATTACCATTAAAAAGAAAAGATTTGTAGAGCATCCAGCATACGGAGAGTGAGTTGGCATGAAATTAGTTTGATTACCTTTAAGGGCTAAGTCCTTACTGACCCTACTGAGTACTTAACTGTACATGAATTATCTTGCATTATTTTATTACCATTCTTAGATATATCTCATGTCTTCACAATAATTGTAAATAAAATTTTATGTTTAATAATTATAATATGAAGAATGGTAGATGATAGGTAGAAACTTAGAATTTTCATTATAGTTGAGTAGTATTTAGCTTTTTGATTGATAGGCTTTTCTTGATGCTGCCTGGGTGTAAAACCTCTAAAGCTGATAAATTGTTCCATTTATCATGTCAAGTTTACAAAGGGCTGGTTGAATAAACAGTCAAACTTTTGATACATTAATCTTCCAATTATTCATTCTTCTCCTTGCTTTAATGCACTTTCTTTTAGATTCTAGACAGTGAACTGATGTAACTGTATTTAGAAATCATTACATTTCTTACGTCCTTTGCATTATTAAATTCTGTCCTAAATTTAATCAATGTCACCATGACACTGCATTTATCATCAAACCCACAGTGCTATAAAATGTGGTTAGTTTTATATTCTGTAATCACAGAGACAATAGAAACAGTTCACTTATGATTTATTATGATTCCAGCTCCTGTTATCACAGGCCACCCAGATCCAAGACTGAAATCCAGCTTGACAGATCATTTTTTGTCTTTTATTTTGATTTTTGACAAGGTGGTCTTTCACTGAAGCACAAGCATGTCATGCTGCAGATTTGGATTTAACAATAAAACAAAAATTCATTATGCAAAGTAAATGAAGATAAAATAGAATAAACCAAACTATGTTTCTATAAAACAAGCTTGAAGATTTAAAACACATGGTAAAAGACGATCCCATTAATCCCAACCACACATCTTTACAGTACTCACACCAAAGAGAATTACTTTCTCCTCCACATCTATAGGGCTTAATTTAGCTGTAGCTGCAATTCCAGTATCTTAGACCATATGACACTAAGACATAGGTACAGAAGTAGGACAATCAGCCCATCAAGTCTGCACCACCACTCAAAGACAACATGGCTGATCTAACAATCTTCAACTCCACTTTCTTGCCTTTTCCCATAACTCTTCAACCCCTTACTCATTAAAAATTTGTCTCAACCTTGAATATACTAAATTAACCAACCTTGGAGTCCTCTGCAGTAAAAAATTACATAGATGCACTACCCCTGAGAAAAGAAATTTTTCGTTGGTGCAGGGTGAGCATAATTCCATTTGGAAGGGAGTTCCAGGTGGTTGACCATGTTGGAACACTGATATAAGTCTACGTCAGGATGGTGAGTGGCTTGGATGAGAATTTGCACTTGTTGTATTGCCATGTATCTGCTCCCTTGATATTTTAGAAGGCAGTGATCATGGATTTGGACGTTGTTGGCTAAGGAGCCCTGATAACGTACTTAGATTAGTGGTAATGTCATTAAACTAGTAAAAAAATTCTCAGGTTAATGCACTGCATTAGGGGTTTAAATCCCAAAATGGCAGCTGGTGGAATTTAAATTCAGTGAGTAAATCTGGAAGATCAAATTAATCTTGGTAGACATGATCATGAATCAAAAGCCAATTGTTCTAATAACCCATCTGGTTCACTAATGTCTTTAGGGAAGGAAATCTGCCATCATTACCTGGTCTGGCCTCCATGTGCCTCCAGACTATTGCAATGTGGTTGACTCTTAACTGCCATCTGAAATGGTGCAACAAACCACATAGTTCAAGAGCCATTAGGATGAGCAACAAATACTACTTTTCCAACAATTTTCTATATCTCATGAAGAAAAGTATGTGCAGTTACAAAGGCAGGCAGGATACACAACCTGGGCAAGATATGAATAGAGAGCCTGTGAGAAGTTCCACCTTCAAGGCAGAAAGTGATGGAAGTGTTGCTCTTGTAAATCAAGAATCAGGTAGAGTCATAAGCACAGAAACAGACTTTTTGGTCAACTCATCCTTGCCAACCAAGTTTCCCAAACCAAGCTATTCCTATTTGCCTACATTTGGCCGATATTCCTCTCAACCTATTCATGTACCTGTCCAAAGAGCTTTTAAATTTTCTAACAGTACTTGTATCTAATACTTCCTCTGGCAGTTCATTCCACGGACCATCCACCCTCTGTGTGAAAATGCTGCCCACCAGATCCCTTTTAAATCTTTCTCTAGTTTGATCTGAGAGTAGGATAAAAGGTCAGCACAACTTTGAGGGCCGAAGGGCCTGTACTCTGCTGTCCTCTTCTATGTTCCCCTCACTTCAAAAATATGCCCCCATGTTTTGAATACCCCCACCCTGGAGAAACGACCTTTGCTGTTCACCATATTTATGCCCCCTCATGATTTTATAAAATTCTAAAAGGTCACCCCTCAATCCACGTTATGCTCCAGTAAAAGAAGTCCCAGCCTCTTCTTATAACTGAAACTCTCCAGACCAGGCAACATCTGGTAAATCTTTTCTGAAGCCTCTCCAATTTATTAATAGCAATAAATAGCAATATGAAAGCCTGGTTTCAAAGTGAAAGAACAATATATAGCTTTAAGAGATAACTATAATTACTAGCTATAACAGTTGTCCAACTAGTTGCTGACACTGAAATGTATGCCCTGCCATGGGCTTTCTATAGGAAAATACACTTTCCTGCCAATTCACATGAAGGCTTATACTCTACAAAGTTAAAGTTTGAAAACTTTCACAAGACAAAGTCATGAAGAACCAACAATATCTTAGCAGCATCTTGAAGGCAGCAGCAGCACAGCCGAGCAAACCTGGAGGGTGAACAGCTCCAAATTGGGAAGAATTTTGCTTTACTTTTGATTGTGAATTGTTCAGTCAGCTCACATTTGAAACTTGAATAACTTAGTTCCATTTCCTGTTAAATAAGTAAGGTGCTTCATTATATGCACTAATTAAGGGCTAGACTGGGTCATCTCTGCAATATTTCTCATCTTGTCTCTATGGCTTACAGAGATGAAATAAAGGTGATGATTACAATTTAATGAACGTTCAAGAGCATCTGAAGTCATCAGGGGTCTAAACAAAGTAGATAATGATAAACTACTACCATTATTGAAGGGATTCAGAATGAAGGGACAAAGGTTTAAAGTACATGGCAAAATATACAGAAGCATGTGAGAAAAAGCTTTCTTAATAAGCAAGTGGTCTGGAGAGCACTGCTTGAGGCTGTGGTAGAGGTAGGAAACATTGAAAATGGAAGCTCAAAAGGAGCAATTTTACAGAGAGATTGGCACAAGGTAACTCATTTGTAAAGTTGAAATAGGCACACAGGGTCACATGGTCTCCTTCCATACTGCAACAGTTGTAATGATTCTGTGAACTGAAGGTATTGAAAATAGACAAAATCAAGATTGTACAAGTCCTTTCTGCTATCCAGGATTCCAAAACATATAAAGATACTCCTGAATATAAAACTGAAGGTTTGGAAGTTGGTCAGGCTCATTTGTTTATGTGTGAAGATTGTGATTCCCTGTCCACACCTCCTCAGATCAGGGTGCACAATCTGCAAATGTCATGTGCCTAACTCACCGGAATCACTATAACATTTGTCTACAAACTCCCACACTACCTTCTACACCTTAACTCTGACTGTAGCCCACGTATTCAGCAGGAGGGCCCAGCAGTGTTGTAGTTATTTTCAAATCAGCTTGTTCAGAGATGTTGTTACACTCTACTGGAGTAGGTTTGACTTGAACGGGACCTCCTGCCTCACTACTACTGGGGCGGCCATTGATGTAGGGTTAGCAATTGACTCTGGAGGGCAATTTCATGGGCCGCAGAATTTCTAATCAGGAGGACCTGCTGATTCCCCAGGAAGGCTACCAGAGATTATCAGGCAAAGACTACATGTACAGGAATTACTCACTAGGAGTAAAATGATACCAGGAACATGAAGAGAGCCTTAGTGACCATGTTAATGACTCAGCTGGTCACTGGGCAAGAGAGCTAAAAAAGTACTATGACAAGGTGAAAGCTACTTTAACCCCTACCTTCACTTATCACTTTACAGCTCCCGTCAACACTTAGCCAATCGCTAGAAAGCTGGTAAAATCTTCAAACAACCACAACACTTGCACTTCAGACTTCTCAATGCAACACACCCCCATTGCTCCCCTGTTGCAGTTTTCTGTCACTCAGATTTACCATTCAGATACTCCAACTCACCCTCACATGTGAGTGTTTGAAGCCTCACACATACCTCTAGCTATCCATCTACATCAGACACATTTCACAAACAGAACATTACATACTTATTGACATTCTACTCTCTCTCATACAAAAAAAACACCATTTGAAAATATTCTGGTGAACAGTACTTCCAGATACTTTACAATAGAGAAAGTTCCAAAGAATTAAGTGAATGACAATCAAGGTGCCCGGTCCTTTAAATAATATAACCATAGAGCTTATATTGCACTTCACATTTGTTTTATTTTGAGCAGAATATGTAGATCTTAGCATTATATCCTTTCCTGTTTGTTTACTTGTGTCTGTGGTACGATCTAGTGTTCCATGCCCTTATTCCTTAATGGAGGAAATACTTGGGCAAAGAAATAGGGCAGGAACTCAGCAGTTTGGACATTTAGCCTTTTTGTCTTTTGTCTTTTTGCATATAGGGACTAACACTTTCAACAATGCACAGTAATAAAAACTCATTTGTTTTGAGTTCAGTGTCACACTTAACTCGATGATCGAGGAAAAGTATGTAAAACAGTTTTCTGAGCCTTCTTGCGTAATGATATAACTGACTAAGATTTATGTCTTAAGACTCTCAGAATTCTCAATAGGCTGTGCCTTAACAATTGTGCAATTAGATCATCCAACAACAATTTCTCAAAAACATGTATTGCAAATTATTGGTGACTTGTGTTTCATTCAATTTAGTTTCATTAAGCATGAGTGAAGATAAGGAAATATCATTAAAAGCATAAGTTAATTTATCTAGGAAATGATGAAAAGGAAATATCATTAAAAGCATAAGTTAATTTATCTAGTCACAGTTGTGTTGAAAGGGAGCCAATTCCCATAATGATTGATTTAATTTCATTTTAAAAGTAATTAATTTCAGTCCGTGATTCTTTGTCACTTAATATTTGGCTACAAATATTTTATAGCTGGTATTCAAATTAAAAGTATTCAGGCTCACTTTCTGCACACTACATGTCAACCTGCAGCTGACAGTGTCCTAAATAGATCTTTTCCAATACAACTAATAGAGATGTCAGAAAACTGCTTACACTGGAAACATTATAATGGTGTAAATACAATATGAACTTTATAATGGATTTAATGGTTGCTGCCTGGAAAATCCAGTCCTTTATTTTGGAACAATTTTTTCACAACTAAGTGAAAACACACATCAGTCCACTTTGGAACAATGACATTGTTGTAAATGTCATATTATGTCAGGTGCATAGTCTGACTATTAGGAAATAATTAATATTCTTCTCTACACTGAGCCAAGATGGTTCTTGTATAAATTGATGCTAGTACATCTTTACTTGTACAACTAAATTAAGAATATCTATAATTATATAAATCAAAGATACCTTAGTCAAGAGTTTGTGTAGGTAATACTCATGTTAACCCATAAATGAATGGACTATAATCAGTATTACAATCAAAGTGGAATAAGACAGATTTTTAGTCTTCATAGTTTGGAACTGAGGGTAAAGGAGGACTTTCAGAAATCTGGAGCCAAGGCACAATCAGATCAACTATGGTCTTATTGAATGGCAGGCTCAAAGGAATATAGGGTCTACTCCTTTTCCTATTTTTTATGGTCTTAAGACCTTAGAATATAAATGGATTGACAAGTTTTCAGCTTTGTCACATGAATGACTCTCCTACTCTGTCAGAAAGAATCTATGATTAACATTCCTCATGCAATCTTTTCTTGCATGCAGCATGTACTTTGTCTACCTGATCAATTTGACAATACTTACAACAGGAGAATGGGATTTCACAGACAACAAGGCACTTGCTTCAAGGAAACTGAATTATAGGTGTCAAAAAGGCAAGCTTGGAGTTGTTTCAGTAATCTGCGGAGAAGCTGTAGCAAATATTTGTAGAGTTGTGTAGACATGAAGGCATCATTTAACTTGCTAATTGGATGTTTCATGTTGAAATCTGTGAATCAGAGCTGGATTGGGGTTACAACTAATTTTGCTGAACATAACTAATCATTCAGTCCAATCCACTCATGCTTATCAGTTAAAATTCCTGCCCTCCCCAGCTATCTAATGACTTCATCTGTCATTGGCTAATGTCTGCAGTTATACAAACTCATAGCTGTTGAATTATCTTTCTTTCTTCAGCTTCTTTAAAATAAATATTTGAAAGTTTACATAGTATCACGTCAATAACTGCACTAAACTTTGCTGCCACTGCAGAGATGCTCAACTGGGTAGCCAGTCAGTTGGATGGAGGTATTTTGTGTGAGCTAAAATCTTTTCAATTTTCAATGTCTTTGAGCATTACATCTTTTCCACTCTCAGCAGGGGAAGAGAGAGATCTGGCTTGCTTGCAAGCCTTTGGGGCTCTGAGTCAAACTACTTTCTCTCACAATTCTGTCACAGAACTGCTATTTAAAACTAACGAAAAAGCTGCTGCTGGGCATTTTCTTTTTGTTCGCCTCAAAGGCATCTGGTGCCAGTTTCTCTCTCAAAGATACAAATCCAGCTTCAGCAAAAGTTACAATGAATGAACTCCACAGTACCACTTTTATTTTGAATTATATATAAGTCTTGCTCTGCAACAATACAGTCCAATCTTCAATTTTCCACTCTGTATTTAAAAAAGTATATGTAGTCCTTAAGAGTTACATTAAATCATGGAATACCATCCAATACTTGGGCTTTCAAATGATGACGGGTAAAAGAATATACAGGTACTCAGGAAGTAGTGTTATTTTTATTTCTAATCTGCAACATACATTTCAACTTAAATGATAAAACAAAACAATGTTCAGGTACTCAAAAGAAACTAAATCTCAACATCTCTTACAACTGTCCCTGACGATGTAGAAGGCACAAGAGATTGGGCCTAGTATATCATTACCCACCCATTATAAAGATAATAAATTACGATGGAGGCTGCTATGAATGGAAAGAACAAACAATGGTGCTACAGGAAGATACCTAGGTGTAGGGATGGGAGTAAAGTGATAATTTCCAGTTAGTAGAATATTAGAAATTCCATCTGGTACAGAACTCCGGTTGATAGTCTGCCAAATATTGTTTTACATTGCCCTCATCTTGTCAACCTTCAGTTCCAAACAATATATTTCTTCTCTAGAATGCCCATTCAGAAATACAAGAAATTCCACATTTTTTTCCTTTCTTTTTCATAACTGATTTCATTGCTGATTACTCTTCCCCATCTTTGCTCACAGCTGGTAACATTCTATACAACCAATTAGGAGAAAGTGAGGACTGCAGATGCTGGAGATCAGAGTTAAAAAGTGTGGCGCTGGAAAAGCACTGCTGGTCAGTCAGCATCAGGATACTCAATGTATCCAGCATGAGCTCTTCATTGGCTGAAAAGGTAGAGAATACTTCTGTTACAGAGGGACTGGATTATGTTGTGAATCATTATACTATTGTCCTGCTCCTCGGATGCTACTGACCAGCTGTGCTTTTCTCGTGCCACACTTTTTGACCCACATTCTATATAATGATTAGCATTGCACAAAATAAGAAAATGCATCACGGAATATCTCAAATACACCATTTTGCCATTCTTAGAACTAGTGTGCAGACGTATGGTAGAAGCCACAAGAGACCAAAAAATATGAACTTTTCCAGCTGCAGAATGGTCAGAAAATTCCGTGCTTATCCATTTGATACCTGCTTTTTAACCTGCTTTGACAAAGCCTTACCACAGAAGTAGTTAAACTGGATATTGTGTATCTTACTTTATCTCTCTTCTCTGAGACTCCAAAGCAACCTGAAAAAATGATACAAATTTATATCATACTTTCACAATGTTTTATAAATGTGAGTAAGTATTAACCAAGGTAATTTCTACGATCCTCAATTTGGCAAAATGAGATCTTTTGCATCTACCTGACAAGACACAATGAACCTGTTTTATTTTATCTTTCAAAAGATGACATCTCCAAAGGTGCAATGTCAGCCTTTGAACTCAAATGTTAGAATGAAACTTGAGCACACAACCTTCTAACTCAGAGGCATGAGTGAAACTAATTGAACCAGAGATTTGGGAGAGATGAAAACAGAAAGGGAAATACTCAGCAGGACAGGCATATCTGTGGAGAAATGTTTTATTTTGTTCTTTCATGAGATATAAGCATCAGTTGTTGTCCCTTCCTCATTGATGTTGGAAGTGTTAAGCTCCAATGAGGCAAATAGGAAAATACCAGAGGAAGTAAATTTCCAAAGTATCTTATGCTGAATTTTGCATGGGTCACTCTTGTCCATTGCTAGGAAAGTCGTACTGTTCCAATTCGACTTTGATGCTGCACAAGAACAGGGAAAACTCCTCAGCTAGGTCCAAACCATAACGATGTACCCTGGTCAATTACCGATGATCAATCCTCTAATTATCAATAAAATGATGGAAAGATTCATCAATAGTGCAACCAATCACCATCTCACCAGTGGTTCAGGTTGCACTTAAATTACTAGCTTTCAAATTCATCATTGTCTTTAGCTAGATATTGATACAAAGGATGAATGCTAGAGGAGAGTGAAAGTAGCTTTGCAGTAAAGCAGTAGAGTGCAGCCAAAAGTGCTTTGTGTATTTAACGTTTCTTAATAGTGTTTTAAAGAGTCTGAGCTAATAACTGAATGATTGGCTTAATTTTGTAACCATGATAACATTGAGTAATGGTGGGAAAATCAAGGTACAACGAACCAGCCCTCCAGTTACTACTTTACTTGACTTGGCATAAGAAGCAGTATATTACAAAATTACCTGCTCAAGCACAAAGTCTTTCACATTGAGCATAGCATATGTTGAATGGGACATTTTCACAAACTGTAATTAACCTTTTAGTTCAAATTAGCAAGAGCGATAAAAGCAATAACTTCATTTCAGTTCCTGTTTAATTTGTCATTTTGTGTACTGTAGGTCATGATTAGGTTGTAGAAATTTAATTCACGTAACAAATACCCTGCAGAAAGCACAGCTTGTTTGCTATAGCATGAATACTTAACCTACATTCAAATAATTGGCTTTGCTTAGATATCTCATGGCTTATGCTATTCAAAGAGACAACAAATTAGAGTTATGTTAACATAACTTCAGCATCAAACAACTTAGACCTTTTCTACATAAGGCAAAGTATATGCTTGTTTGTATTTCAAGTTTTTCCTGGAACAAATGTTCAGAGGCTAAAGCTTGTGGGATGCTATTTTAGCAAGCATGATTGACCAGAAGACGCTTCTATTCTTCTATAAGACAGGTGATGGAAATCTGAAGTAAAATCAGAAACTGCTGAGGAAGCTCAGCAGTTCTAGCAGCATCTATGGAGAGAAACAGAAATAACATTTCAAGACCAGTACAACTTCTCATTGGAACCTGGTTTCTTCTCAGTTACATTCAGGATTATGATTCTTCTGACACTTTATATCTATTCCACAATTTCTAGCATTCCAGCTTTAGTCACCTTTTCTTCACTATGGACATCAACACGTCTTGACAGAGAGTCTGCCGGCTCTTTCTCTGATGCATTGATGTCATCTTTGGTGCTGCTTCCTGCTCTCATCCGAAAAGTTGAGAAATTAATTAATTTGCTTCCAATGTCCACCTTTCTGTCACCTTCGCCTTGTTCATTTCTGACTCCAGTAAACCTGAAACATAGTGCTTTAGTAAGGCCGAACACAAGCTGAAGGAACAAAACCTTATCTTCCGCCTAAGCAGCTTACAGCCTTCAGAACTCAACAGTAGAGTTCACAATTCCAGAACACAATCTTCCATGCCAGTTACTTTCCGCTCACACCCTTAAGTCCTGCATTGTATGGGTTGCTCCATGTACAGCTAACACGTTTTCAAGTTACTGTGTTAGTATTCTATGTAACATTTATCTCTCTTGACTCATAATCAGCTATCTTTTTCTTTCCTTCTTTTTCTGGGCTCCATCTCCACATACTCTATTCATTTAACCTCCCCAACCCTACTACGATCAGCAATTTCAGTTCTGAGGAAGGGTTACCTAGTCAAAATGTTAATTCTAATTTTGACTCTACAGATACTGCCAGACCCACTGTGTTTATTTCAGATTTCCAGCATCTACAGTTCTTTGCATCTAAATTCTCAATCAACCAGCATAGAAGAATCACCAACCCACTGATAGGTTTTAAGATTTGACAGATGCTGGTTTTGAAGTCCACAGGATCATTTCAAATATCTGTGGATTTAAAGGTAGTAATAATTGAAACCTGTTGCTGGCAAAAGGCTGTATCATGGTATCACTGGAGATAAAGGATGCAGAGTTCAGACTGTGGCTAACCTACTTAGCTGAAAATGTGTTGCTGGAAAAGCGCAGCAGGTCAGGCAGCATCCAAGGAGCAGGAGAATCGACGTTTCGGGCATGAGCCCTTCTTCAGGAATGAGGAAAGTGTGCCAAGCAGGCTAAGATAAAAGGTAGGGAGGAGGGTTTTGGGGGAGGGACATTGGAAATGCGATAGGTGGAAGGAGGTCAAGGTGAGGGTGATAGGCTGGAGTGGGGGTGGGGCGGAGAGGTCAGGAAGAAGATTGCAGGTTAGGAAGGTGGTGCTGAGTTCGAGGGAAATTAGGAAACTGGGGAAATCTGAGTTCATCCCTTGTGGTTGGAGGGTTCCTAGGCAGAAGATGAGGCGCTCTTCCTCCAGCCATCGTGTTGCTATGGTCTGGCGATGGAGGAGTCCAAGGACCTGCATGTCCTTGGTGGAGTGGGAGGGGGAGTTGAAGTGTTGAGCCACGGGGTGCTCTGGGTGTCCCAGAGATGTTCTCTGAAACATTCCACAAGTAGGCGGCCTGTCTCCCCAATATAGAGGAGGCCACATCGGGTGCAGCGGATGCAGTAAATGATGTGTGTGGAGGTGCAAGTGAATTTGTGGCGGATATGGAAGGATCTCTTGGGGCCTTGGAGGGAAGTAAGGGGGGAGGTGTGGGCGCAAGTTTTGCATTTCTTGCGATTGCAGGGGAAGGTGCCGGGAGTGGAGGTTGGGTTGGTGGGGGTGTGTGGACCTAACGAGGGAGTCTTGGAGGGAGTGGTCTTTTCGGAACGCTGATAGGGGAGGGAAATATATCCCTGGTGGTGGGGTCCGTTTGGAGGTGGCGGAAATCTCGACGGATGATACGATGTATACGGAGGTTGGTGGGGTGGTAGGTGAGGACCAGTGGGGTTCTGTCCTCGTGGTGATTGGAGGGGCAGGGCTCAAGGGCGGAGGAGCGGGAAGTGGAGGAGATGCGGTGGAGAGCAAAGTCGATCACGTCTGGGGGGAAATTGCGGTCTTTGAAGAAGGAGGCCATCTGAGTTGTACGGTATTGGAACTGGTCCTCCTGGGAGCAGATGCAACGGAGACGAAGGAATTGGGAATATGGGATGGCGTTCTTACAGGGGGCAGAGTGGGAGGAGGTGTAGTCTAGATAGCTGTGGGAGTCGGTCGGTTTATAGTAAATGTCTGTTTTGATTTGGTCGCCCGAGATAGAAATGGAGAGGTCTAGGAAGGGGAGGGAGGAGTCTGAGACGGTCCAGGTAAATTTGAGGTCGGGGTGGAAGGTGTTGTCTCACCGTGTCTCAGTCCCAACCCTCGAACTCAGCACCACCTTCCTAACCTGCAATCTTCTTCCTGACCTCTCCGCCCCTACCCCAACTCCAGCCTATCACCCTCACCTTGACCTCCTTCCACCTATCGCATTTCCAACGCCCCTCCCCCAAGTCCCTCCTCCCTACCTTTTATCTTAGCCAGCTTGGCACACCTTCCTCATTCCTGAAGAAGGGCTCATGCCCGAAACGTCGATTCTCCTGCTCCTTGGATGCTGCCTGACCTGCTGCGCTTTTCCAGCAACACATTTTCAGCTCTGATCTCCAGCATCTGTAGTCCTCACTTTCTCCGCTAACCTATGATAGCTGGGTATAATTTACTGTTTTCTCTGATGGCAGTTGACAAGCTTTGAAATTCAATTTATTCAGAATTATTTCTTAAAGTCTGAATGAAATTGGAAAGACACACTTTTTAAATGTGTCAGCCAACATAAACGATGTGACCACTATCTTCTGCATTTTATCAATGTTTAAACTTTGTTCAGATCTTACA
This sequence comes from Chiloscyllium plagiosum, assembly GCF_004010195.1. Classification (NCBI taxonomy): domain Eukaryota; kingdom Metazoa; phylum Chordata; class Chondrichthyes; order Orectolobiformes; family Hemiscylliidae; genus Chiloscyllium; species Chiloscyllium plagiosum. Next base: position 60,737,684 of record NC_057711.1, on the reverse strand, counting down.
TTAATCAGCAGCTCAAATAAATCATGGATTCAGTTTTAACAAAGAACCAACCAATGTATGCAAACAACAGAATACATTACGATAGCTTTACTTTTCCAGTTCTTCTAGTATTTGAAGATGAAATGATCCTTGGCTTTGTTGGACACAAGGATGTCCAAACAATTATTCTATTCTGTCCACTTTTGCATGAAGGCAGACTAATTCCTGGGATGTGTGATGATGCTGTTATTTTGTCCTTTTAAGAGAGGTTGTAAAGGCAGATGAAGTGAAGTGTCTGGTTCAGGGGAGTGGCCAGTTCTCACAGTTCAGTGTTTTACTAACTTGGTTTAGCTGTAGCAGTCACAAGATGGTGCAGCCCAGAAAGGTTCCAAGCTTCAGCAAATGTTTCTTGATTGACTTTCTCTCTGAAATCTCTTTGGAAGTTGTTCCCTCCTGCCTTTAAGAATTGGTGCTTGGATTTACCTTTTTGCCAAGGGCTGTGTTTATGGGCTGTTACTGGATTGGAACAGCTCCTTAGGTAAATTGCTGTATCGGGTCGGTTAAGTTTTCCAATAGTTTCTCTAAATTATTTTCTTTTGTTCATGTTTCAACTGTAGTGTTTAAGTAAATTCTGTTTTGCTTATGGCTGAGTGGTTTGACCAGCTACATTACACCTGAAATATCCACTTCACATCTGCCTTTAAAATAAGAAAACATTAGGGTCTGGGTTATCTTCTTAAAATAATTTGAGAGGGTCTGACTTGGTCCACAACAGATGACACAACTGATGTATGAAGAGAGACTGGATCCATTAGGACTACATTCACTGGAGTTTAGAATAATGATGAGTGGAAGGTGGATATCATAGAAACCTACATAATTTGAATAGGGTGAGACAGAGCAAATGCAGGAAAGATTTTCCCAATGACCAAGTCAGTAAGAATTGGGGTCACAGGTTAAGGATATAGAATAGGCCATTCAGGGTTGAGATGAGAAAAAGTTTCTTCACCTAGAGAGTGATGAGTCTGTGGAATTCTCTAACACAAAAAGTAGTCGTGGTCAAAATACTGAATAGTTCCCAGAAGTATTTGAATATAGTTCTTAGGACTAAAGGGAGCAAAGGGTTTGGGGAGAAAGCAGCATCAGTTAGATGTTCAGCCATGACCATATGTTGAATACCAGATCAGGCACAGAGACCCAAATGATCTACACTTCTGCCTCTAGTTTCTATTAAATCAAGTACCAAAACAAAAGATAATTGCCTTTTAAGATTATGTCTTACCAATTTGTTACAATACAAAAGGAGGCTACTTGTTTTCTTGCGTCAACACCAGTTCTCCAGCAATTCACTTACTGCCATTCTCCAGCCTTATTTTCCCCTTAACACAAAACATTCTTCCTTTTCAAATAACAGTCTGCTTCTTGAATGAATGGTTTCGAATGAACATAGCTCTACAGCTCAGGCAGTGCATTCCAGATCTTAACCACTTGGTGCATGAAAGGACATTTTCTTAAGTTGTTTTTGCTTCTGTTACTTTCTTTAAGTGAGCGTCTTCTTGCTCTCAGGCACTTCATGAGTTCTCCGCTTGACAATAAAATCACCTCTCAGCCTTGTTTTTCCAACGAAAACAGTTCCAACTTCTCTAAAAAAATCTTCATAATTGAAGTTCCTGGAATCATTCCTGTGAATCTTTTCTGCACACTTACAATCATAGAGTACAGAATCACCCTACAGTATAAAAGCAGGCCATTCAGCCATAGAGTCCACATTGACCCTCCAAACAGTGCCCCACCCAGACCCACCACCTACCCCAAGGATAATCTACCTAGCTTGTGCATCCCTTAACATTATGGACAATTTCCCATTGCCAATCCATCTGCATATCCTGTGGGAGGGAATCAGAGCACCCAGAGGAAACCCACAGACATAAAGAGAATGTGTAAACCCCACACAGCCAGACCCTAGAGGTTGAAATTGAACCCGGGTCCCTGGTACTGAGGCAGCAGTGCCAACCACAGAACTACCGTGCCGCCTCAACCTAACGTTGAGGCCAAATCCTGTGTTTAAACTAATTTAACACAACCTCCCTTTTGTACTGTAGGTTCCACATAGTACTGCCTCGGATACGATATACTTTATCAACCACTTGCTCAATTTGTCATGCCACCTTCAATGACTATGTACATATATAGTTCAAATCTGCACCCACTTTAGAATTGTACCCTCTCATGTTCATCCTTTACCACTTCATATTGCTCTCCAGTGATTACCTATTCTTCCACTTCTCCATAACCATTTGAAAGTTGACAATTTGTTTCTGACAATTCATGAAGCTTTCAAGCTTCATATTGTTCCCAGACCTTGAAACTGTGCCCTGTACAACAAGGTGTAGATCTTTATTTACAATATCTCAACACTTGGGAAACTTAGCTCCTCACCTTCCTTCAGCCTAAAGAAATCCATTTATCATGCACTTTGTTTCCTACACTTAGCCAATCCATGTTGCTATAGTTCCTTTTATTCTATTAGCTATAACTTCTCCCCTAAGTCCTTTGTGTGGCATTACATCAAGTTTGGAAACCTACATTAGCCACATCAACTGCATTGCTCTTAACACTTTTAAAAAACTCCATCACTAAAGTTAAATATCATTTCCACAAAATAAATCCAGGCAGACTTTTTTTAATTAAACCAAACCTGTGAATGTAACTATCAACTTCATTCCAATTCTAGAAGTTTACTAATGGCTTGCAGATGACACTGAAGAAAGTTAAACTAATGGCTTGCAGATGACACTAAAATAGGCAGTATCATGGACAATGAGGAAGGTTATCAAAAATTGTAGCAGGACCTTGATCAGTTAGGGAAGTGGGCCGAGAAATGGCAAATGGAGTTTAATATGGATAAGTGTGAGGTCTTGCATTTTGAAAGTCAAATCAAGGTAGGAGTTTCATGGTAAATGGTAGGGCCTTAAGGAGTGTAGTGGAACAGAGGGACCTTGGAGTCCAGGTGCACAGTTTTCTGAAAATGGAGTCACAGGTGGCACAGTGGTTAGCACTGCTGCCTCACAGCGCCAGAGACCCGGGTTCAATTCCCGCCTCAGGCGACTGACTGCGTGGAGTTTGCACGTTCTCCCCGTGTCTGCGTGGGTTTCCTCCGGGTGCTCCGGTTTCCTCCCACAGTCCAAAGATGTGCAGGTCAGGTGAATTGGCCATGCTAAATTGCCCGTAGTGTCAGATAATGGGTAAATGTAGGGGTATGGGTGGGTTGCGCTTCGGCGGGGCGGTATGGACTTGTTGGGCCGAAGGGCCTGTTTCCATACTGTAAGTAATCTAATCTAATCTAATCTAATCTAATCTAACTAGGTCAGTAAAAAAAGGCTTTTGGCAACTGGCCTTCATCAGTCAGGGCATTGAGTATTGAAGTTGGGAAGATATGTTACAGTTGTACAGGATATTGGTTAGGCCGCACTTGGAGTACTGTGTTCAATTTTGGTCACCTTGCTATCGGAAGGATGTTATTAGACTGGAAAGAGTGCAGAAGAAATTTACAAGGATGTTGCTAGGACTCAATGGTGTGAGTTACAGGGAGAGGTTGGACAAGCTAGGAATTTTTTCTTTAGGAGACTGAGGGGGGAATCTTGTAGAAGTGTATGATGATGAGAGGCATGGATTGGGTGAATGCATAAAAAGTATTTTTCTCAGGGTTGGTGAATTAAGGACTAGAGGGTATCAATTTAAGTTTAGAGGGGAAAGAATAAAAGGGAACCTGAGGAGCAACCTTTTCTTTTTACAGAGGGTGTAATGCATACAGAATGAGCTCCTAGAGGAAGTGGTTGAGACATAACATTCATAACATTTAAAAGGCATTTGGACAAATACATGGATAGGAAAGGTTAAGAAGGATATGGGCCAAGGGAAATGGGGTTAGCATGGATGGACATTTTGGTTGGCATGTATCAGTTTGGGCTGAAGGACTGTAGGACTCTATGATGGTCTCTAATAGCTCTATGTTTTACAGCATATTATGAACAGGGGTGTGATGCATGCAATTCTCCATTCCACTGGCACCATCAAAGAAAGTCTAAAAATTTATGGCCAGTGTCTTTTTAATTGCCACTCATCCTTCCCTCATGACCTTTCGATTAATCTCATCCAGACATGTGGTCTTATGCACTTTAAATCCTGAAATAGCTCACTTTCTTCCTGTCTTGCATTGTACTTTTCTTCCTTGGTAGAGATTCATAGTACACCTATACAAATTATACTATGAATACATATATACTACAAAAGGATATAAAGTTCTGGATATAGGTTTGCTCGCTGAGCTGGCAGGTTCATTTCCAGACGTTTCGTCACCCTACTAGGTAACATCTTCGGTGGGCCTCAGGCGAAGCACTGCTAATGATTCCTGCTTTCTATTTATATGTTTGGGTTTCTTTGGGTTGGTGATTTCATTTCCTGTGGTGAAGTCACTTCCTGTTCTTTCTCTCAGGGTGTGGTAGATGGGGTCTAACTCGATGGTTTGTTGATAGAGTTCCGGTTGGAATGCCATACTTCTAGGAATTCTCGTGCGTGTCTTTGTTTGGCTTGTATTAGGATGGTGTGTTGTCCCAGTCGAAATGGTGTCCCTCTTCATCCGTATGTAAGGATACTAATGAGACGGGGTCATGGCTTTTTGTGGCTAGTTGGTGTTCATGTATTCTGGTGGCTAGTTTTCTGTCTGTTTGTCCAATATAGTATTTGTTACAGTCCTTGCATGGTATTTTGTAAATGACGTTAGTTTTGCTTGTTGTCCGTATGGGGCTTTTCACATTCATTAGGGTGTTAGTGGGTTTGTGGACTACAATGATGCCAAGGGGTCTGAGTAGTCTGGCAGTCATTTCCGATATGTCTTTGATGTAGGGGAGAGTGGCCAGGGTTTCTGGACAGGTCCAGATGTCCATTACATACGGATGAGGAAGAACACCACTTCGACTGGGACAACACATCCATCCTAGGACAAGCCAAACAAAGACAAGCATGAGAATTCCTAGAAGCATGGCATTCCAACCTGAACTCTGTCAGCAAACACGTCAAGTTAGACCCCATCAACCACACCCTGAGAAAAAGAACAGGAAGTGACTTCACCACAGGAAATGACATCACCAACGCAAAGAAACCCAAACATATAAATAGAAAGCAGGAATCATCAGCAGTGCTTCGCCTGAGGCCCACTGAAGGTGTTACCTAGTAGAGTGATGAAACATCTGGAAATATAACCTTCCAGCTCAGCGAGCAAACCTACATCCAGAACCTCAACCTGAACTACAAATCTTCTCAAAACTCACTAGGATATAAAGTACTCATTTACCACCTCATGCACACTCCCTGTTCCACACGTAACCCCTTCTTTAGCTCCTAGTTAACCCCAAACCTCTTGCGACTCTTTTGCTATTTGTCTGTTGATAGAATTCTTTTTATGTTGGTTACCAGCCTCTTTTCACACTCCCTCTTTGCTTCTCATTCTGTTTCTTTAAGACGGTGGATGTGATTCAAGGTGAAATAGTGTCGAACTACTAGCCCCAAAGAAGATTCAGTATGTTGATTTAGTGTTGATACAAAACTAAAAACGCAACAGTTGTAATGTAAATGCACTCCTAGCTACCACCACAAAATAGCCTTCAAAGGACCTTGTAAGTTTATTTCTTTAAAATCATAAGATTGTCCATTCAAGATACAAAATAGCTGAATCTATCCGTTGCAGTTAAGTGTTATCATTTACAGTCAAATCATCAAACAACAAATGATCAACAATAACACTTTGAATGCATAGCAACAGAATTATGGTTTCGTGTGGCAATATTAGACAGACTCATTTTCTTTCTGCCTGGCAGTCATTGCAAGGGGTGAAGTACTTTGAATCAATTTGCAATAGTAAGAGGCAATGTACATTAACACTAAATCTTGTATTAAAAGACAAACACATACAAGACAGAATTTCATTTTATTTGATAGAACACTTTCCTACGAAAAGTTCAAAAAGTTGAATAATAATATGTGCCTTATCACAAAAATGTATAACATGAAATAACTGAAATGTAAATTTTAAACTGACAAGATTTTTAAGACGTAGCAATGTAAATCAGCAAAGGATGTATTAAAATTACACTGTCCTCTCTATGACTACACAACCTTTTTGAATAAAATATGTTCATTGTCACAAGTTGATCATGTACCTTTTGAAAACTCAAATTTTGATTGCTATTCATAGCAGAAAATACTCCTACTAGACTGTGTATTATAAAACAAACGTAACAATCACTGTTGATTTTAATGAAACAATTTATGGGATTCCAAACTACACAGCATTTCAGTTAGGTGAACCTATTCATCCAACCAGACTTGATCAATTAAAAAAATGGCAAATAAACTACTTTCCAGAACTATATATAATAAATCATTCATTCTAAATTAAAAATATTTGATTTAATTTATAAGTGCTCAACACAATTTGGTATAATTTATAAGTACTCAACACAATATTAATGTGCTTAAACAGCACTTCAATCTAAATTTAATTTTTAATTTGCACCCTCAGGTCAGAGCTTTTGGTGTATTTAGTATAAAAAATAACTAAATTTATTCATTGAAAGAAATTACTTTAAATCAATTTAGTCCTTTCACTAGCATGCACTGAAATCCTCATAGCCATATGAGACTTTGAAGTTTGCTGTTTATTTACAATATTGTTTTATTGAATTAAATATGGATCTTTAATAATTCAACTGTATTTTAACAGTTTAAAATAACTGAGAGCTGAAATTTTCTTGACAATTTTTTTTTAAATGCAGTATTGTCCTAAATCTATAGAACGTGGCTGTATTAAAAATTGTTTAAAGTTATGTTGAGATCTGTTTTCACGGAGTTCAAAATTTAGTTTAACCAATATACAATGTGACTGCTAGGCTGATTGTTCATAAACCACTGATTAGTAGATTGTGTTAATCAAAATTATGAAACAATATTTTGAAAATTATCATTGACTATTTTTACAAGGTGATATCAATATCTATTATAAAAGAAAAAATGCTATGACTGTGAGTGATAAATTTCATTCACAATTCTAAAATTATATAGAACTCACAAATCAAAACAATGCATCAAAAACACAACAGAGTAAATGAAATACACATGCAAAAGGAAGGCAAAGAAAAATAACATTCAGAATATTCAATTTCACATGAATAACACAAAGATTAAGCCACATTAAAATGATCAATTTTCTTTCTTTTTCCACACTACTTCTTCAAGCAAAATGGTCAATTACATCAACTTGGTTAGAGACAAAAAACTGCAGATGCTGGAATCCAAAGTAGACATGCATGAGGCTGGAAAAATACAGCAAACCAGGCAGCATCAGAAGTCAATGTTTCTGGTGTAACTCTTCTTCATTAATGGGAATGGGTGTGGTGGGAGCTACAGATAAAAGGGGAAGCGGGGGCAAGGTGGTGAAGTGGGGATAAGTGAAGACAGATAGAGGGTACAACCTGGTTGGTCAATGGGAAGAATGAATCTGATTGGTGGCGGGGAGCACTGGCAGGGAGGGGAAGGGGCTGATAAGGGAGTCAGGGGATGGGGAAGGAGGTTAGTTGAATTCTAAAAGGTGCTGTGGGCCAGGGAACTGGAAGTTGTTCAAGATATGAAGGGCGTGGTTGGTGTCACTGATGTAAGTGGGAAGTGCCTGAACTAAGGGGGACAGGATGGAGTCGAGCTTTAAAACACACTGTGGGGGGGGGGAACTGGAATTTTTTATTACACAACATTATACAAACTAGCCATCTTTTATTATTATTTTGGTGCAGAACATAATTACTAGCTCTAACATTAGCAAGTGTTGGTACAGGTAGTTTCAGCGAGATACAAATGCAAATGTACAACTGCTCCATTTGGAGGAGAAAAGACCATGTACAATCATTGCTTGGCGATGTTAGAGGATCGTTAGATAAGTAACATGAATATAAAAAATTCTTCTGGTATTGCATTAGGCAAGATCATGCAAGTAACAAAACTCAAAAGGGCCACTCAGTACAATTTCATGCAAAATTTTCTAATACATGCACTTGCTTTGGCTTTACTGAGAATATGATGAATCAATAGCACTTTCTCTTTTCAACCTTATTATTTCACATTAATACATTCAAATGGTCACTGGAAATGGAAAGTAAAAGATGAGAAGATATATCATATAGATAATGATTCATAGTCGAGGGTGTGTTGCTGGGAGAGCACAGCAGGTCAGGTAGCATCCGAGGAGCAGGAGAATCGATTTTGCGGGCATAAGCCCTTCATCAGATAATGATTCATAGCTTATTTAAAATGATTTGTATATGCACTCAGCCAAATTAGATAATGTGATTTCTTTTTTAGTATTTTGATTACTGAGATACAAGTTAAATATTCAAGTTTATTGGTAATGCAGAGATGATACATCCCTAGCATTATCGGATCGTAATGGGGATGACTGGATAAACTAGAATTCTTCTGTCTTCAAAATGGACTGAAAAGATAACTTGTAGAAGAATGTGAAGTATAAAATAACAGAGGAAGGATTTTAAGGTCAAATCGGTAAAACAAAAATTTAGACTGATTTCAGCAACAAAAGCAGTAAATGGATTTGTAGTTAGGTTGGTTGAACCAGGAGAGGAGATAGTTAAATGCTCATGATAAAAGGGCTTCAAAAGATTTATAGGAAGCTGATGTAACAAGAGTTGAATGACCTTCCACATCTGTACGTACTTTCAACTTTTCTTCTGATGAAACCCAAATTTTAAGGTACAAAACATCCCACTTGGAGACTGGTTTATAAAATATTGGAAAAGAGAACAGTACAACAGATATAATCTGTAATATTGTTGTAAGGCACAGATCTCAAGTGACAACTTTTGTACAGATCATCTTTTCGGATAATGTGGCCCGCAGAAAATATGTCTTGTACTAACAAACAAATATTCTCGTTGGTTGTTCATGTACAGGTTGTAGTTGGTTTATCATTACAAATGACTGCTGAAGCATTGCACTTACCCCATCCAAATATAAAAGACAGAATTCCGAACAGCTCAAAAAAGTCTGAGTCTCATATTCAAAAACATTCCAGTGTAAATTCCAAACTTTCTTATCATTTCAGGCATTAACTTGGCTTTTATTCATGATCTCATAAATCCAGAATTTCAGATTTTGTGCTTATGAGCTTTCACTTTCTGAACAAATCCAACATCTCACATGTGAGAATGTCCTTTAGACATTGCCTAACTTAAAATACATTAAATTATGGCTTTTTTGGAAGATAAATTATACCTGGAATTACATTATAAGCAGTTTGTTCCCATTTCATTTTTATTGTTGCCTGAAATATTTTTACGCTTTTAGAACTTTACAAATTTTTCACAAAATTAAATGAAAATAGTTTTCCACCTTCGGCATAAAAATTTCTTTTCATGTTCTTGCAGTTATTGTAATTCAACAACATGTACAATAAGATCTTCAAACAGCTCATTAGACAATCTCAGTAGGTTACAGGGTCATCTTAACTTAATTCTGAATGTACTTATCTCCATTGGATTCAGTTCTATATCTCTGGTAGTATTGTCATTTTGTGTTTTGTGCATTAAAGTCAAGGTTGATGGTATTAGGTGTTGAATTCTTAAGTCTCTGAAGAGACTGTGCACACGAATCTGCAAAAGAAAAATTAAATTCAATAAATTGAATAGAACCCAAGATAAACATTATTACAGATTTTCATCATAATTGCCGCAGGAACAAGGATGTGACATGCAACACAAATATTTTCAATTGGTGCATTTCTATTTCTTCAATCTGTGGAGGAATAATATTTTTTAAATTTCTTAAATAATGGAAATCTGAATAATAACATTTAACCTTTCTAATATAGAAACGTAACTGTTTTAACATTACCTTGCCTTGAGTAGTAGAACAAAATAGCCCAGTATTTTTATTTAAAAATCGACAATCAAAACCCTTTCTGTGGATGATCAAGGCCGCTTCATCTGATGGAATCCCATCAACCTGCAATGATACATCATCTTTTTAATGGATCCCATTTATATTTACATTTTTTTTGTGTGACAGTGATTAGAATATTTTATATATTGTAAAAATGCTACGTAAATAGATCACAACGTTTCACTTTTTCTGTATTTACAGTATTCCTGATTTATTTATGTATGTTAATTGAACTTTTACATACAAATAGTTTACTTTCTAAACTTGGGGAATAAAGATTGAGATCATAGAGATATTACTGATTAAACATATTTCATCATCAAAGAGCAGTGGTTTATTTTGAATACATATATTCAGGAAAAATCACTCCTCCACATACTTGAAAAATCAATTTAGCTTATGAATTCCAATCTTAGAAATTCAGAGCAGAAAATTATGGAGACTGATGGATAGCTCTCCCAGAAGAATTTGGTGATAAGACACTCTGCACCACAGCCACCAAACGGCACAGGCAGACTAAATTAGTAGAGTGCAGTCAGTGCCAGAACTTCATGTTGAGCTCAAGTGAACTAAATTAAGGACCATAATGGACACCAGATTGAAACCTGGATCCAGATAAATCATGGGGCTTTGGGTGGGGAGGATTTGCTCACTTAATGATAGATATGAGGGAAGTTAGTTTTAAAGTACATAAGTAAAGAAATGGAGTTACTATCTACTCTAGTGGACGCTGAGGGATATGCTCCGATGGTGCTCTTCGCAAATACAACTGCCCTTCCTATCTGCCATGGAAAGCAGAAATGAGCTGCCTACTCCAGCCTGTCTGTCCATGGCCGCTGTATTAAGGCATGACCATGGTAATATTGGAGTTAATTGAGCTTTAACAACATCTATAACTTTATCCTGGTAAATTAAACTTCAGGAATCAGCCTATTTTTCACTAAACAAACTCTTTAATGCCAATTGTATAAGTAAATGTTAGTGAAAATATATCCAAACAATGCAATTCATCTTATTTTAAACACTATTCTGGGTTCACAATCTTAAACTGAAATAGACAGATGCAACAATCAAATTTCCATTTTTCAATAGTAGTCTTTAGATATCACACCATAACCTTTCAGGCATCCACAAATTCACACAAACTAAAGTTTCAGCATACTTTCTGATATACCTTCCAGATAGAATGCAAGCTTGAGAGGGATTTCCCAAGTACAGAAATAATAAAAGTAGTCTGACTGAGAGAATGGGTACCTGGCCCATGGCCAGAGAGTAGTCAAGCAGTCACGTGGACGTCAAGTCTCTACACAAAACATAATGGTGATGTTGTTGCACTTTGATACTATTGCTCACACATTATCATGTGTCAGGTCTTGATTACAGTAATTAAAACAACCATTATCACTTAAGAGACATCATGTTGAATAATTTCATAACTCGAGAAGTAAGATTTAATGGGTTGATTAACTAATACCTGGACGGTAAAATTTAGAAATCTAGTTAAGGGCCTACATATGCTCCTATTTCTTATAGTTTTTTTTTACCCAATAAAAATTCAATAATTTTTTTCAAAAAAAGTTATTTATTAATGGCAACTTTTTCTTAAAGCTCAGAGCCCATTTGGTATAACCATTAACTGTGCAAAAGGTTATCTCCTGTTGGGCCTAGTCTGCAGTTTTAAACTTGTTACAGTTCAAGTTCTCATTTCTCATCCATTCTCATCCTTGAATCACTTCGCCAATACAAAATATTTTTTTCTTCAAAGAGTGAGTAAATTCTTTTAACCAAGAGGTCAATGTCCTGGAATCATATATGCTAAGACCAGGCCAGACCCCCTCAAAACATTTCAAGAAGGAAGCCCAGACCCTAACCTTTCTAGTTGTTACAAGCAGGTGTACAGTGGATATTCCAAGAGTGATGCACCTGGTCCAACTACTAAATTTTAAACAAAACAGAACTTATTTATACGCAAACAAAAGAAAACCAAATTTAGAATAACATCACTATTTGAAAACCCAATGGACTCTAAAACACAACTTAAAGAGCTGTTCCAATACTTGCAAAAATCCCATAACCTATCCGTTGGTAAAAAGGTAAGTTCAAACACCAGTTCATAGGACAGAGATTGCAGACAGAGAGAGAGGGGGGATCAAAATGGAACTGTTTCTCTTCCGAGCTGCTGTTTCTTTAGCATCCCACCTGAAGCTAAACCAAACAAAAACCTTGAACCGGGAGAACTGGCTACTCCCCTTTCACTGCACAAGTGTCTTTTAAAAAAATACTTAAAAGCTTTCTCAAGTAGAAATTTCCAGACAGCCTTTACGATCCCTCTGAAAAAAAAACAAGGACAACATAATCTTGTCAAAGCAGCAGCATCGTCACACCTCACCCCTTTTAAAACTGTAACTGGACAATAAAATTTAGACATCCAGTTAAGGGCCTACAACATCCATATACCTTACATTGACTATTAACATGCACTACTACATTGTTTCAGTCAGTTTTACGCCCGCTACCAAACGCCTCTGTTTCTCATTCAAGTCTCAACAATATGTTGGCAATCATATTTTCTCATCTTGCCACATGCACAATTTTCAAATTGAATAGCTGTAACAAGGAGTTCCATCTAAACAGTCTGGAAGTCTTGTCCTTACATTTCTCCACAAACTTCAATGGGTTATGATCAGTGTATATGATTGTCTCAGATACATTACAGGTAACATAAATGTTGAAATATTGTAACGCCAACACCAAGCTCAAAGTCTCCATCTCAAATGTTGAATATTTCTGCTGATAAATGTTCAAGTTCCTGGAGAAATATCCGATAGGTCTTTCTATTTTCTCATTGTCTTCCTGTAAGAGCACAGGAAATCACTATTCAACAGCCACCTTGAATGGCTTTGTGTAATTAGGTTTGGCTAATACAGGGGCAAAGGTTAACATAGCTTTCAGGCTGCCAAATGCCTCTGACAGTCCGCTGCTGTCCATTGAAACTTCTTGCCTTTCTAAAGTAATTCAGTAAGTGGAGCAGCCATACTGCAAACACTTGGTACAAATTTCCAATAAAACCCACTCAATTCCAAGAATCGTTGTACTGCTCTTTTTGTAGATGGTATGGGAAACTCCCTAATTATCTTTGTTTTTGATTTCCATGGGGCCATTTGACCATGTCCAATAATGTGGCCCAGGAAGATGACTTGGACTTTGGCAAATTCACTTTTAGCCAGGTTTATCACCAAGCCTGCCTTCTGGAGTCAATGGAACAGTTCTGATAAATGTTGCAAATGCTCCTTCCACATGTGATTAAAAATCACTAGGTCATCAATATGAACTGCACAATTGAGTAATCCAGAAATTACCCTAGTGGCTAGTCTCTGAAAAGTGTCTGGCGCATTTTTTATACTAAATGGTATGACTTTAAATTGATCGTCCATTTGGCGTTATGAAAACAGAAACTGTCTTCCCTCTTTTGGAGGAAGGTACTTGCCAGTTATCCTCTAAGCAATCCAACTTAGAAATACAAGTTGCTTGACCCACCTTCTGAACACAGTCTTCCAAATGTGGATATGCATCAGTCTTTGTAACTGCACTGATTTTGCAATAGTCCACACAAAACGTTTGGGCACCACCTGGTTTTGGCACTATTACTATGGGTGAGCTCCAGTGACTGTAACTCATTTCTATTATGTTGTCTTGGAGTACACATACAATCTCCTTTTGAACCTGTACCAACTTGAAGGTTATGCTGATAAGGATGTTGCTTAATCTGAACAGCATTTCCTATATCTACATCACGCATAATTAGGTTAGTACTTCCCAGCTTATTTCCACATATCTCTCCACGTCTTTGGAATAACTCTTTCAGGTCATTGTGATTTTCCTTTGGAACATAACTCAATAATTTATCCCAATCATTGTATGATTTAGTTTGAGGAATGTCCAATTCAGAATCCTCTGCACTTAGTTCTTCACTCTGTTGTAACAAATAACAGTCTCCTTATGCTTTCCTTCCCTGTCAAAATACCTTTTCAGCATATTCACATGACATACTCTAAAATTTCTTTCTGCCTGGAGTCCATATCAAATAGTTCACCTCACTCAATCTTCTTCTCACTTGATGGGGTCCATTAAACCTTGCTTTTAAAGGTTTACCTACCACTGGAAGTAACACAAACACCTTATCTCCGACAGCAAAAATTGCAAGTTTTTGATTTCTTGTCTGCTTCCTGTTTCATTGCATGCTGCGATACTTTCAAATGCTGTCTAGCCAATTCCCCCATTCTATTTAATCATTTCGTAAAATTTGACACATGGTCCAAATACGTGGTCTCTGAATTCTGACTTATCAATTTCTCCTTAATCAATTTTATAGAACATAGAAGAGTACAGCGCAGTACAGGCCCTTTGGCCCTCGATGTTGCGCTGATCCAAGCCCACCTAACCTACACTAGCCCACTATCCTCCATATGCCTATCCAATGCCCATTTAAATGCCCATAA
>NC_057711.1:60703944-60720147 GCF_004010195.1 Chiloscyllium plagiosum | reverse complement strand
CCCCCCCCAAGAGCACTAGCAAACCTCCCACCAAGGATACTGGTGCCCCTCAGGTTCAGGTGTAGACCATCCTGTTTATAGAGGTCCCACCTTCCCCAGAAAGAACCCCAGTTATCCAAATACCGGAATCCCTCCCTCCTGCACCATCCCTGTAGCCACGCATTTAACTGTTCTCTCTCCCTATTCCTCGACTCTCTATCACGTGGCACGGGTAACAAACCAGAGACAACAACTCTGTTCGTTCTAACTCTGAGCTTCCAACCTAGCTCCCTGAAAGCCTAACATCCTCAGTGGTGTTCTCACTTCATGTCCGAAAACTAATTCAAATGGACTGAATTTGGATGATTCATTTGATGCATCTCTGATGACAAGTAGTACAAGTGGAATTCCTTTATCCCAATCATCTGGAAGTCTTGACTATAAGCCCTTAGCATGGTCTTTAACGTCTTATGCCACCCTTCCAGTGCTCCCTGCCATTCTGGATGGTGTGCAGTGGATTGAATTGTTTTATTCACAAGTTGTCAATAACTTCCTTGAATAATTTTGATGTAAAGTTTGACCCTTGATCTGATTGTATATCTGAGGGTAGTCTGTATACAGTGAAAAGCTTGAGTAGATCTTTCACAATCCTTTTAGCTGTGATACTGCATAATGGAATAGCCTCTGGAAATCCATTATTAATGTGTTATTAAACACATCCATTATTATTAATAAAAGTACTGACACCCACTTTTTGTTTTAGGTAGGGGTCCTACATAATCAATTAAGACTCTTGTAAAAACTACCTCAAATGCAGGAATAGGTATTAAATGTGCAGGTTTTATTATTGCCTACGGTTTTCCAATTACTTGACATGTATGACATGTCTGGTAAAATTCAACTACATCCTTGTGCAGTCCAGGCCTGCGTTTTTCTTACCTGCTAAATGATCTCCTACTGGTAGTTCAAGTGCTACCCGCAACATTACCTTTCTATAACCCACCAGCAACACGACTTGATGAACTTCTGCCCATTTCTCTACTGCCTGAACATATGATGGTCTCCATTTCCTCATTAAGGATCATGTGTAAGATTGTGGCTCTCAGAGATACATTCGGATTCTGTGTATGCTTTTTGATACAATTGCTTCAGGTTTTCATTTTTCTGCTGTAACTGTTAATATTTCTGAGCTAAAGATTTCTACTTTGTCAGTCATTTGCTCCGTCTCAACCATCTGCTAAATCCACTTCAACTTTCTTATCAGTACTCTTTGATCTCTCCTGTTTCAACTGGTGACTTTGTAACCTTATTATCACATTGCCAGGAAAAATTCCAGGACATGCTTCTTGCAATACCTCTGTTGCCTGAGTTTCCACTGGCTTTTCAACAAAAGTAGACTGGCAGAAGAACGCAGCAAACCAGGCAGCATCAGGTGGTATAGAAGTCAACGTTTCAGGTGTAACCCATCTTCAGGACTGGGGTGGCTCTAGGGGGAGCTGCAGATAAAGGGGATGGCAGAGGAAGGGTGGTGAACTGGGGCTAGATGAAGACAGGCAGAAGGTTGGTCAATGGGGAGGAATTTAAGCCTGTATGTCGCTGGGAGGAATGGAAGGGAAGGGGAGAGGGGTTGGGAAGGGAATCAGGGTTGGGAAAGTAGGTTATTTGAAATTGGAGAACTCAATGTTGAGTCCTCCGGGCTGTATGCTGCAGGTGGAATATGAGGTTTTGTTCCTCCAATTTGCGGTTAGGAGGCTAACGAAGTTCATGTCAGAAAGGGATTGGGAAGGGTAATTAAAATTGGCGGTGATTGGCAGGTCCAGTCGGCCCCTGTGGGCTGGTTGAAATGCTTGGTGAACCGTTTCCAAAGTTTACAATTGGTTTCCCCGATGTAGAAAAGACCACATCAGGAGCTCCTGATGCAGTAAACTAGGTTGGAAGAGAGGCAGATGAACCTCTGTCCCACCTGGAAGGACTGTTTGGGGCCCTGGATGGAGGTGAGGGGGGTGATGTACCGGCAGGTTTTGCATCTTTTCTGGTTGCAGTGGAAGGTACCTGGGGGTTCAGGGGGGTTGGTGGGGAGAGTGGAGCAAACCAAGGACTGTCAAAGGGACCGGTCCTTCCAGAAGACAGAGACAGTTGGGGAGGGGAAGATGGTGGTGGGGTCTATTTGGAGTTGGGGAAGTGTTTAAGGAAGATGTGCTGAATGCGCTTTTTGGGGGTGGGGGGGTGGGGAGGGAGGCAGTGTGGAGAAGGTGGTTTCAACTACAGTAATCAGCACTGTGAACCACTCAAATTGTTAGCAAGGACAAATTGTATTCTTGGAGCTGACTGTTTATCCAGTACTCCTACCATGATTTCTCCACTCTTCACTGGACACTCTAGTCTCATTCTACGCAATTGAGCACACCTTGTCTCACTGTGAATTCTGGTTATGAAACTTTTTCTGGCAACACTCTTTCTGAGGTACATATCTCTTCATCTTTCAACAAAGAATGCCAGGATCCTGTCATAGAGTCACAGAGGTGTACAGCACGGGAACACAGCCCCTTTGGTCCATGCCAACCAGACATTCCAACCTAATCTGGGTCCACTTGCCAACACTCGGCCCACATACCTCCAAATCCTTTTTTTTCCATCTAAATCATGCTGTTCTTCGGTTCTAAAAATTCCTATTCATATACCCAATCCAGATGCCTTTTAAAAGTTCCAATTGTACCAGCCTCCGCCTACTTCCTCTGGCAGTTCATTCCATACACATACCACCCTCTGCATGAAAAAGTTGCCCCTTAGGTCTCTTTTATATCTTTCCCCTCTCACCCTAAACCTATGCCCTCTAGTTCTGGACTCCCTTATCCAGGGAAAAGACTTGGTCTATTTATCCTATCCATGCCCCTCAGCCTCTGACGCTCGAGGGAAAACAGCCCCAGCTATTCAACTTCTCCCTATAGCTCAAATCCTCCAAACCTGGCAACATCCTTGCAAATCTTTTCTGAACCCTTTCAAGTTTCACAACATCTTTCCGATAGGAAAGAGACCAGAATTGCACACAATATTCCAACTGTGGCCTAACCAATGTCCTGTACAGCCGCAATATGACCTCCCAACCCCTACACTCAATACTCTGACCAATAAAGGAAAACATACCAAACACCTTCTTCACTATCCTATCTACCTGTGACTCTACTTCCAAGGAGCTATGAACCTGCACTCCAAGGACTCTTTGTTCAGCAACACTCCCAGGACCTTACCATTAAGTGTATAAGACCTGCTAAGATTTGCTTTCTCAAAATGCAACACCTCGCATTTATCTAAATGAAACTCCATCTGCCACTCCTCAGCCCATTGGCTCATCTGATCATGATCCCGTTGTAATCTGAGATGACCTTCTTCACTGTCCACTAACACTTCTAATTTTAGTGTCATCTGCAAACCTACCACTATACCTCCTATGTGCACATCCAAATAATTTATATAATGATAAATAGTGGACCCAGCACCGATCCTTGTAGCACTCCACTGGTCACAGGCCTCCAGTCTAAAAAGCAACCCTCCACCATCACCCTCTACCTTTGAGCCAGTTCTGTATCCAAATGGCTAGTTCGCCCTGTATTCCATGAGATCTAACCTTATCGAATGCCTAATTGAAGTCTATATAGATCACATCTACCGCTCTGCCCTCATCAATCCTCTTTGTTACTTCTTCAAAAAACTCAATCAAGTTTGTGAGTCATGATTTCCCATGCATAAAGCCAAGGTGACTATCCCTAATCAATCCTTGCATTTCCAAATATGAGTAAATCCTATCCCTCAGGATTCCCTCCACAACTTGCCCACCACTGACGTCAGGCCCTCCGGTCTACAGTTCTCTGGCTTGTTCTTACCACCTTTCTTAAATAGTGGTATCACGTTAGCCAACTCCAGTCTTCTGGCACCTCACCTGTGACTTCTGGCGATACAAATATCTCAGCGAGGGGTCCAGCAATCACTTCCCAGAGTTCGAGGGTACACCTGATCAGGTCCTGGGTAATTATCCACCTTTATGCATTTTAAGAAATCCAGCACCTGTAATATGGGCATTTCTCAAGATGCCACCATCTATTCCCCCACCTTCCATATCTTCCATGTCCTTCTCCACAGTAAATATTGATACAAAATACTCTTATTGTATCTCCCCCATCTCCTGTAGCTCCACACAAAAGTTGCCTTGCTGATGTTTGAGGGGCTCTGTTCTCTCCATAATTACCCTTTGTCCTTAATGTATTTGTAAAACCCTTTGGATTCTCCTTAACCCTTTTTGCCAAAGCTATCTCATGTCATCATTTTGCCTTTCTGATTTCCTTTTAAAGTACACTGCCTACTGCCTTTATACTCTTCTAAGGAAATCCTCAATTTCTCCAGAAATCCAGCATTCCCTACACCTACCAGCTTTTCTTTTCACCCTAACAGAAATATACTGTCTCTGGACTCTCACTGACTCATTTCTGAATGCTTCCCATTTCCAGCTGTCCCTTTACCTGAACTTCTGACCCCAGTCAGCTTTTGAAAGTTCTTGCCTAATATCATCAAAGTTAGTCTTCCTCCAATTTCGAATTTCAACTTTTAGATCTGGTCTATCCTTTCCCATCACTATTTGAAAACTAATAAAATTATGATTGCTAGCCCCAAATTTCTCCCCCACTGATACCTCAGTCACCTGCCCTGCCTTATTTTCTAGGAGTAGGTCAGGTTTTACACCTTCTCTAGTAGGTACATCCACATACTGAATCAGAAAATTATCTTGTACGCAGTTAACAAATTCCTCTCCATCTAAACCCTTAACACTGTGGAAGCCCCAGTATATGGTTGGAAGGTTAAAATCCCCTACCATAACCACCCTATTATTCTTACAGATAACTGAAATTTCCTTATAAATCTGTTTCTCAATTTCTCTCTAGCTATTAGGGGGTCTATAACACAATCCCAATAAGGTGATCATCCCTTTCTTATTTCTCAGTTCCATCCAAATAACTTCCCTGGATGTAGATCCAGGAATATCCTCCCTCAGTACAGCTGTAACGGTATCCCCTATCAAAAACACCACTCCCCCTCCTCACTTGCCTCCCTTTCTATCCTTCCTGGAACATTAAGCTGTCAGTCCTGCTCATCCCTGAGCCATGTTTCTGTAATTGCTATGATATCCCAGCCCCATGTTCCTAACCATGTCCTGAGTTCATGTGCCTTCCCTGTTAGGACTCCTGCATTGAAATAAATGCAGTTTAATTTATCAGTCCTACCTTGTTCTCTACTTTGTCCCTACCTACCTGACAGTTTGACTTGCTTCTTTTCTCAAGTGTACCAGTCTCAGATTGATCTCTTTTCTCACTATCTCTGTGGGTCCCAAACCCCACCGCTCCCACCACCACTACTTTACTTGTTTAAATTCTCCCAAGCAGCTCTAGTAAATCACCCTGGCAGCATATTAGTCCCCTTCCAATTCAGGTGCAATCTATCCTTCTTGTACAGGTCACTTCTACCCCAGAAGAGATTCCAATGATCCAAAAATGTGAATCCTTCTCACATACACCAGCTCCTCAGCCACGCATTCATCCGCTCTATCCTCCTATTCCTACCCTCACTACCTCATAGCAGCAGGAGTAATCCAGATATTAGTACCCTTGAGGACCTCCTTTTTAAATTCCTGCCGAACTTTCTATATTCTCCCTTCAGAATCTCATCTCTTTCCCTTCCTATGTTGTTGGTTCCAATGTGTACAATGATCTCCTGCTCGCCATTCTCCCCTCTGAGAACATTCTGCACCTCTCTGAATATCCTTGGTCCTGGCACCAGGGAGGCCACATACCATTCTGATATTTCACTGTCAGCCACAGAAACCTCTGTCTGTGCCTCTGACTAGAGAGTCCCCTAACACAATCAATGCTTGGAACTCGACGTACTCCTCATTACATTAGAGCCTGTCTTGATATCAGAAAAGTGGCTCTTCATGGCCACATTCCCCTCAGAGTCCATCACCCCCTACATTTCCCAAAACAGCATACTTGTTTGAAATGGGGATAGCCACAGAAGTCTCCTGTGCTACTGCCTACCCCTCTTATCTTTGCTGGAGTTAACTCATTTATCTGTATCTGCCGCTTTTCTCTCTTCCTATAACTGCCATCCATCACACCACTTTGCTCTTGTAAATTCCTCATTGCCTCTAACTGCTGCTCCAACCGATCCATTCGATCTGATAGGATTCACAAACAATGGCACTTATTGCAGATCTAATCCTTAGTAACACATAATCTCTCCATAAACTCCCACATCTGACAAGAAGATCATATCACTCTACTAAAGGCCATCTTTGCTTCTTCCAATTGACAGACCCAGAAAATAGCACTGTCTTATTCCTCTACAAAACACTACTCCAGAATAACTTAATACTTATGACTTAAGAGACACATCTGAATAAAATATATAATCAAGAAAGAACCCACTCTGCTCACTACTGTAGATTTTCAGCAAGACAATATTAAAAACTATTCATTTATCTGTGTCTATGCTGTGACCTCTTCTAAACAGGTACCTCCAAACAGTTGCAAATTTCGCTGTTTGTTAAGCTTTCCTAGATGCACTCCGATGTCCAGCGATACATAAGTTCAAACAGCAAAGGCAGTAACTGCGCAGATTCTTTCTCTCTCTCTCTCCTGCACAGACCATGTGCTGCATATTGTCTGTTCTTCTCCCTTTTAAACTGCTGTTGTTTTGACTTTTTTTCTCCAAAGTTTCAAAACAATGCAACAGCATATTAAATAGTAATTGCTGCTCCTGGAATTTGAGGAAATCTCCTCCAACACCTAAAGTACCTCAAAAATGGAGCAGCCTGTTACAGTCAGAATGTTTTCCCATCCTCCATCTTGGATTACCCAGAAGTCCTGTATGTCTTAATATTGTAACCTCTTTATCTGCTGCTCCTGGTCTATGCGAGTAAACCTTGCCTGCGCAGGTATACGGCCTAAGAAGATCTGGCACTTCCTCCCTAACCAACCTCTGACCAGATTGTACATTCTGGTGCAGCTTTTTAGGCTCCACTGTGCTTTCCGTTACCACTCCAACAAAATTCATTGGCTTATTTTTTTTTCTTACATCTGTTATCCCACTGCTTTTTCTAAGCCACCAACACTATGATTTCACATGGCCTACTTTATTGCATTGAAAACACTGGAGCTTTTTAACTTCTCTTTCTCCTTCAAGGGTTTCCTTTTTACCCTGCAGTAAATTATCCACGTGAGGATTTCTCTTTTCCCCAATTTCTATCCCTCATGGACTGAAATTGATGTTGGAAGTCAAACTTTGATTTATAAACCAATTCAAAATCATCAGCCATTTCAGATGCTAATCTTGCCATTTTAACTCTCTGCTCTTCCACGAGTTCTCACTACCTCAGGAAATGAATTTTTGAACTTCTCCAAAATAATTTCCCAAAGAACATCATAGGTTTACTCTATTTTTAATGCCCTTACCCACCTATCAAAATTACTTAGTTTGATCCTTTCAAAGTCAGTGTAGGTTTTACCAGGGTCTTTCCTGAGATTCTTGAAACGCTGTCTGTAGGCTTCCAGCACAAGCTCATATGCACTTAAAATGGCTTTCTTCATTTCCTCACACTCCCCAGATACTTCCTCTGATAGTGATGCAAATATCTCACTCGCTCTACCTACACGTTTTATCTGGATCAACAAAACCCACTTGGCACAGGCCTCTTCATTTGTTTAGCCAACTTTTCAAATGAGATGGAAAAGGCTTCTACATGTTTCTCATCAAATTTGGGCAATGCTGAAATATATTTAAACAGATCCCCACTAGGCCATTAGCTACCATGGGTTTGCATCCTCACTCTCCTTCTCACCAAGCTTACCTTCTGCCTTCATCTCCATTCTTTTAAGCTGACTTTCCTGGCTGAGTGCCAATTTATGAAGTTCAAACTCCCTCTTTGTCTTCCCTGCCTTTTCTCTCCTTTTCTCTCTCTCTTTTTGTTCTGCTAGGACCTATCGTTCTTTTTCTGTTTCCTCTGCTTTTAATCATAAGGAAACAGTTTCATTTTATTTTGCCTCTAACTCAAGCTGCTTCATTTTCAATTGAATTTTAGCCATCTCTAAAGATTCTGATAGTGTTTCCAGTAAATTTAAATGCTGAAGTATTGCTGTAATTATCTCTCCTTTCCTCACGGAAGGACGCAGCTCCAACTCCAGATTGACTACCAATTCTACCAGCTTTTCTTGTTCACCTTTTATAAAGCCCCCAAAGTCACTTCTTCCACCTCCATAAAACTCTTCATGACTGAAAGAGCCAAGCACTGTTTAAACCAACAGAATTCAACACCCAGAACAAAAGACACTAACACCAACCACTCACTGCCTTTGAGTCCAACAATCCTAATCCCAAATCATAACTATAGAACAAATCCCTCAGAGTCCCTAATCTGTTGGACCAGGTCAGACCCACTCAAAGCATTTCAAGAAGGTAGCCCAAACCCTAACTTTTTGGGTTGTTTTAAGCAGGTGTAAAGTGGATATTCCAAGAGTGATGTATCCGGTCCAACCCCTCAGTTTTAAACAAAACAGAATTTGTTTACACAAACAAAGGAAACCAAATTTAGAGTAACATAACTATTTGAAAATCCAACCATCACAAAAATGCAAAGTAACAAAGAGCTGTTCCAAATTCCTGAAAAATCCCATAACCTATCCATTGGCAAAAAAAGAGAGAGAGAAAGGGATTGCATAGAGACAGAGAGAGGAAGGATCAGCACGAACTGTTTCTTTTCCCAGCTGCTTTCTCTCTTGACCCCCAGCTGAAACTAAACCAAACCAAAACTCTGAACTGGCTACTCCCCTTTCATTGTAAAAGTGTCTTTAAAAGAACTTTAAAGCTTTCTCAAGTAGATTTTTCCAGACATATCAGAACCTCTACTTTATGACCCCTCTGAAAAGAAAACCAAGGACAACATAACCTTGTCAAAGGAGCAGCATCATCACAATATTGCCCTAAACACTTTGATATTTCTTTATCTCTTTTTAGGTATGGTGCTCAAAACTACATGCTTATTGCAAATATGGGCTCACTATCTTTCCCCACACAATCAAAATAAATTGCTTCAACTCAACTGAAGATGAGAACTCGAGGGACTGTACTAAAGATCCAGAGGCCCAGATGAATCTTCTGGGACACAAATTCAGATCCCACCACTACAGCTGGTGGAATTCAAGTTTAATTATTATATTCTGTAAGATAAAGTTAGTGTTAATAGTGGTTATAACTATTATCACTTGTCATACAAATTCATCTGTTCACGAATGTTATTTCAGGAAGGAAACCTAGTATCTATACATGGTTTGGCTGACGTTATTCCAGAACCACATAAAAATGTGGCTCACTTATAATTCTGACCTCTGAAATGGTCTATGCAGCCATCAAAATCTACATCCTCAGACAATTAAAAGTTAAATATGTTTTATCTAAAATGTACCTGTAGATATTACTATTTTTATTATAGCCTCCATGAGCTAAACCTCTTGTAGACATGGTACTAATTTGTAAATATTGCAAATACATAAATGTTCTTATAATATAAATAAAATAACTCCATCTAATTTTGAAATGACACATTTTACATCATGTCTTGCCTCACTCAAACATCTTGTGTCATTTTTGAGATGAAATTCTGAAATATTTCCAGAGCTGGAAAGGCAAAGTTACAGTGATTATGGGGGATTTCAATATGCAGGTGGACTGGGAAAATCAGGTTGGTAGTGGATTGCAAAAGGAATTTGTGGAGTGTCTATGAGATGGCTTTTTGAAGCAGTTTGTGGTGGAGCCCACTAAGGATAAGGCAACATTGGATTTACTGTTATGCAATGAGGAGAAAGTGAGGACTGCAGATGCTGGAGATCAGAGCTGAAAAATGTGTTGCTGGAAAAGCGCAGCAGGTCAGGCAGCATCAAAGGAGCAGGAGAATCGACGTTTCGGGCATAAGCCCTTCTTCAGGAATCATGTTATGCAATGAGGCAAACTTGATAAGGGAGCTTAAGGTAAAGGAACCCTTAGGAGGTGGTGATCATAATATGATTGAATTTACTCTGCAATTTGAGAGGGAGAAGATAGATTTAGAGGTAACGGTGTTACAACTGAATAAATGCGACCAAAGAGGCATGAGGGAGGAGCTGGGTAGAATTGACTGGGAGAGGAGTCTAGCAGGAAAGACAGTGGAACAGCAATGGCAGGAGTTTCTGGGAGTAATTCAGGAGACACAACCGAGATGCATCCCAAGGAAAAAAAAACATGATATAGGGAGGATGAGGCAACCATGGCTGACTTGCAAAGTCAAGGATAGCATAAAAGCAGAAGAGAAAGCATATAATTGGTGAAGGGCAATCGAAAACCAGAGAAAGACCAACAGAGGGTAACAAAAGAAATAAGGAGGGAGAAGATTAAATATGAGGGTAAGCTAGCCAGCAATACAAAGGATAAAGAGTAAGAGTTTCTTTAGATATATAAAAGGCAAAAGAGAGGTAAAAGTGGACATTGGACCACTGGAAAATGATGTTGGTGAGACAGTAGTGGGGAACAAGGAAATGGCTGAGGAACTGAATAATTACTTCGTGTCAGTCTTCACAGTGGAAGACATGAATAACATCCCAAAAATTCAAGACAGTGAAGGGGCAGAACTGAGTATGGTGGCTGCCACCAAGGAGAAGTTGCTAGAAAAACTGAAAGGCCTGAAAGTGGATAAATCACCTGGACCAGATGGACTTCACCGCAGAGTACTAAGGGAGATAACTGAAGAGATAGTGGAGGCTTTAGTGATGGTCTCTCAGGAAAAGCTAGAAACAGAGAGGACTGAAAAGTTGCTAATGTACACACCATTGTTTAAAAAGGAAATAAGACAAAAGATAGAAAATTACAGACCGATTAGTCTAACTCTGGTCGTGGGTAAGATATTGGAGTCCATTGTGAAGGATGAGATTTCTAAATACTTGGAAGTGTATGGTAAAATAGGGCAAAGTCAGCATGGTTTCATCAAGGGGAGGTCATGCCTGACAAATCTGCTAGAATTAACAAGTATGTTAGATCGAAGGACGGCCAATGGATATTATCTATCTGAACTTCAAGAAGTCCTTTGACAAGGTGCTGCACAGGAGGCTACAGAGTAAGGTAAGGGCCCATGGTGAGAGAGGCAAGGTACTAGTATGGATAGAAGCTTGGCTGACTAGTACAAAGTAGAGAATGGGGATAAAAGTGTCTTTCTCAGGATGGCATGAAATGACAAATGGTGCTCTGCAAAGAGATGAGGAGGCTGCAGAAAAATCTTCCTTCCCACCTATCCGCTCCATCCTCCTCTCCGACCTATCACCTTTATCCCTTCCTCCATCCATCTATTGCATTCTCAACTACCTTCTCCCCAACCCCATCCGCTCCCATTTATCTCTCCACTCCTGAGGCTTCCAGCCTCATTCCTGATGAAGGGCTCCTGCCTAAAACATTGATTTTCCTGCTCCTCGAATGCTGCCTGACCTGCTATGCTTTCCCAGCACCACTCTAGTCTTGACTGCAGAAGGATTTGGACAGGTTAGGCGAGTTGCCAAACAAGTGGCAGATGGAGTACAATGTGGGAAATTGTGAGGTCATGCACTTTGATAGAAAGAATAAAAGCATGGATTTCCTTGGAAATGCAATGAGGCATTTATTTTGAGAGAACTTGAATATAAAAGCAGGGAAGTACTTCTGAGGCTCTATGAGGTTCCGGTCAAACCACATTTGGAGTATTTAACGCAGTTTTGGATCCCATATTTCAGGAAGGATTTACTGGCCCGGGAGCACATTCAGAGGAGGTTCACGAGAAAGGTCCCAGGAATGAAGCTTAACATATCAGGAACATTTGAGAATTATGGGTCCATACTCGTTGGAGTTTAGAAGGATAAAGGTGGGGGGAATCTAATTGAAACATACAGAATATTGAATGGTCTGGACAGAGTGGACGCTGGGAAAATGTTTCCATTGGCAGGAGAGATGAAGACCAGGGGAAAACCTTCGAGTAAAGGGAAGTCTTTTTAGAACAGAGATAAGGAGAAAAGTCTTCAGCCAGAATCTATGGAATTCATTGCCACAGAAGGCTGCAGAGGCCAGGTCATTGAGTGTATTTAAGACTTAGATAGACAGGTTCTTGATTGTCAAGGGGATCAAGGGTTATGGGGAGAAAGCGGGAGAATGGGGTTAAGAAACTCATCAGCCATAATTGAATGTTGGAGCAATCTCGATGGGCTGAATGGCCTAACTTATGCTCCTATATCTTAAGTTCCAAAAATGATACATATTAGATTTAGGAGTGAATAACTGCTGAAGCTGGCAGGAACAATTAATTAATTGAGCTGCATTTTCTAAGGAATGGAAATCTCACACAGAATGCCACTTTGCTCAAATGAGAGTTCCCCATACTTCTGCCAGAGATTCTAATCAGGGCACCTTTCAGAATGCAGAGACATACTTCCATTCTGACAATTCTCATGTTGCAGTACTGTTAGGGGAAGGAAAATCCCATCTTTTTTCACAGCAGTCAACTGTTGCACTCTGTGTCTGTGAGAGTAGGGGTTTAAATTCGAAGAAGATTGGGCTTAGATTTTAATTGGATTGTTGTTCATCTGTGACAAGCTAAAGTTACATTATTAATAATAAAATGTCAATTTTTGTTTAAATTATATACTTTGTGTCCTTGAGCTACTATTAAAAACCCAAAATCACAGACAACCACTTTGAAAACTGATGTTCATCGGCAACTACAGAAGTGTGAGGCTATGGTGCTGGGAGGGTAGAGTATCAGATCAGTATGGTGCCAGTTGCATTAGGACTGGGTTGCCTTTGGAGGGCAATTTGATTTGATTGCCCTCTAACAACAAATCCTAGCATAGAGGCTGGTGATTTGCTGTAGAAAATGAAAATGAAGCTTCTGGATGCAGAGTTGCATCAATCTCTTCCACCCATTCAGAGATCTACACTTGCCACTACTCCCTCTGGAAAAGTGTTGCCAGTAGTTTCTCTTCTCACCAATATTGCTGACAATATTGAAAATACTCCTGCTTTCAATGTTATCTTGTCATTTGAAACAATACCACAAAGACTCCAGCTGTAGCAACGTCCATGTAATATACTTGAGAGGTTGTTAAATGTTTGTAAATTTGAGAAAGACAAAACTATTTCAAACGAAGAGCGATGGAGTCATGGAGGTCTGATACAGTGGTCCGTGGAGGCTTTACAATGAATTTAATTTCATACCTTGGTAAGGAGCTTTGGACTATGCAACCTTAATCAAATGTAATGTTACAACACCAAGACAGCATGCCAAATCAAATCAGCCAAACTATCACTGGATTCATAATACAGTGAAATTAAAACATTCAATGATTCTGAAAATTGCTCAATTGTTCCTAACCAGACTTTACAAATAGTAGCTCTAGGACACAAAGTATATAATTTAAACAAAAATTGACATTTTATTATTAATAATGTAACTTTAGCTTGACACAGATGAACAACAATCCAATTAATATCTAAGCCCAATCTTCTTCGAATATAAACCCCTACTCTCACAGACAAACAGAGTAGTTAAAGGATAAATTAAAAAAAGAAAATAATAGAATCATAATTTACCAGTTGAGTAACCATTTCAACCATGAATACCAGGCCTTCATGAAATCCTTTGATGTTGGAATGACTTGAATTCGAAAGTCATCGGCCAATGGAGACCTCTAGAGATTTCTACTTATTTCTAACAGACTGGGGTTCTTTCCTCAGAACTTCCAACAATCAGTGTCTGAAGAATAACTAGACAGAGCAAATTACTCTGGCAGCCTCTCTGCCTCTCGCCCAAAAACCATTGAACAACACAGACCATGTCCTTGTATACTTAGAGTTCAGTATGCAAATGCGGCCGCTTTGAAGCATTTCTTTTCATTAATGATTATGAAATGTGTTTCAGAAATGCCAAACTCAGGTCACCCTTTTAAGTTAGTGTCTTATTACATTTGTTTAGCTAAGGGACGGTCTCACTGAATAGCTGTGGACCCTCCCAGCTGGACCATTATCCACTCCTTTGTCTGTCCAACTGTTTTTCTATCTCCACCTATTGTTTAATCATTACCCTCTCCCCTGTGGTATACTAACTGCGTGTACATACCGCCACAAGCAAAGGTTGAGGAAGCTCTGGATGTGCTGTACTCCACCACGAACACCCTGAAGACGGAACACCCCGAGACACTGTTTATTGTAACTGGTGACTTCAATCAAGCCAATCTAAAGGTGTTGCCAAGTATTACCAGAACATTACGTAATCCAACAGGGGCCCGAACAATTTAGACCACTGCTACACCACTGTGAAAGATGCCAATCGCTCCATCCCCTGCCCACATTTCGGGAACTCTGATCACAATGCTCTTCTCCCAGCTTACAGGCAAAAGCTCAACCAGATGCCCTTGCGGATACAGGTCCAGTGTTGGTCGGAAGTGGCAGAGGATCAACTCCGGTGCTGTCTAGAATTGGTTGATTGGGACATGTTCAAACAGTCCGCAGGTACCTTGTACAAGTACGCCACCACTGTCACAGACTTTATCAGCAAATGTGTGGAGGACTGCATACCGAGGAAGTCAATCTGGGTGTTCCCCGACAGGAAACTCTGGATGAATCAGGACATAGAGAATCTGCTAAAAACCAGGCATGAGGCCTTCAGATCAGGAGACCAACACAAATATAAGGAATCCAAGTTTGACCTTTGCAGAACCATTGAGACAGCCAAGGACCAATACCGATCCAAACTAGAGACCCAGACAGACACCCGGCGACAATGGCAAGGATTGAATGACATCACAGGTTCTAAAAAGAGGCAGTGCAAGATAGCAGACGATGATACATCCCTCCCAGATCGTCTCAATGCCTTCTATCCTCACTTTGAGCAGAGTTTCGTGGAGAGGTAACACCTAGTCCGACAAGTCCTGATGAACCTATCCCAACAGTCACTGCATCAGAGGTCAGATAAGTTTTCCTTTGTGTGAATCCAAGGAAAGCGATGAGTCCAGACAGAGTACCGGGACCAGGCCGTCCACCCAGAGAAGGTGCAGATCAACTGGCAGACATCTTCTTGGACACCTTCAACCTCTCCCTGCAGCAGGCCACTGTCCCTGCCTGTTTCAAGAAGGCCAAACATCATCCCTGTGCCTAGGAAGGCTCGTGCAGCATGTCTCAATGACTACTGCCCAGTGACCCTAACTTCGGTGGTCATGAGGTGCTTTGAAAGGCTGGTCATGGCATTAATCAACTCCTGCCTCCCCACTACTCTTGAATCACTCCAATTTGCCTATCGGACCAACAGATCCACGTCAGATGCCATATCATTTGCCCTTCACTACACCTTAGAACATCTTGACACCAAGAATATCTACGTAAGAATCCTACTCATTGGCTACAGTTCAGCCTTCAGCACTATTATCCCCTCGAGACTGATTACTAAACTTAGTGATCTCTGATCAAGCCCCACTCTCTGCAACTGTATCCTCAGTTTCCTTACCCACAGGCCAGAAACAGTTAAGATTGGGGACAATATTTCACCCTCACCAACACTCAATACTGGAGCCCCCCAGAGGTACGTACTCAGCCTCTACTGTACTCAGTGTATACCCATGACTGCGTCGCCAAATACCAGACTAATGCCATTTACAAGTTCGCTGATGACACCACCATAGTTAGTTGAATCTCAGATAGCGACGAAACAGACTACAGATGGGAGGTGGAGTTGGGAGGTGTAAGGACAAAAGGGTAACTAGGGAGAGAATAGGGCCCCTCAAAAATCAGCAAGGTGGAGCCAGTGAAAATGGGGGAGATACTAAATGAATATTTTGCATCAGTATTTACTGTGGAAAAGGATATGGAAGATATAAACTGTAGGGAAATGGATGGTGACATCTTGCAAAATGTCCAGATTACAGAGGAGGAAGTGATGGATGTCTTGAAACGGTTAAAAGTGGATAAATCCCCAGGACCTGATCAGGTGTACCTGAGAATTCTGTGGGAAGCTAGAGAAGTGATTGCTGGGCCTCTTGCTGAGATATTTGTATCACCAATAGTCACAGGTGAGATGTCGGAAGACTGGAGGTTGGAAAACATGGTGCCACTGTTTAAGAAGGGCGGTAAAGACAAGCCAGG
>NC_057711.1:60692092-60703239 GCF_004010195.1 Chiloscyllium plagiosum | reverse complement strand
AGGGTTGGAGGATTTGAGCTACAGGGAGAGGCTGAACAGGCTGGGGCTGTTTTTCCTGGAGTGTCGGAGGCTGAGGTGTGACCTTATAGAGGTTTACAAAATAATGAGGGGCATGGATAGGATAAATAGGCAAAGTCTTTTCCCTGGGGTCAAGGAGTCCAGACCTAGAGGGCATAGGTTTAGGGTGAGAGGGGAAAAATATAAAAGAGACCTAAAGGGCAACTTTTACACACAGAGGGTGGTACGTGTATGGAATGAGCTGCCAGAGGATGTGGTGGAGGCTGGTACAATTGCAACGTTTAAGAGACATTTGGATGGGTATATGAATAGGAAGGGTTTGGAGGGATATGGGCCGGGTGCTGGCAGTTGGAACTAGACTGGGTTGGGATATCTGGTCGGCATGGATGGGTTGGACCGAAGGGTCTGTTTCCATGCTATACATCTCTATGACTCTATGACCTGGAAAAATGGTGCACTGAGAACAACCTAGCTCTAAATGCCGGCAAAACCAAGGCATGCATTATTGACTTTCGGCGGGATGTTACTCATGCCCCCCTACACATTAATAGCACAGAGATGGAATGAGTGGACACTGTCAAGCTCCTGAGAGTGGTCATTCACAACAAGCTTTCTTGGAATCTTTATGTGGGCGCACTGGTTACAAAGGCCCAACAACGTCTCTTCTTCCTCAGGCAACTGAGGAAATTTGGCATGACAGCGAATACCCTTGCCAACTTTTATAGGTGCACCATTCAGAGCATTCTGTCTGGATGTATCACTACCTAGTATGGCAACTGCAGCATTCAAGAGTGGAGACGGTTACAGAGTGGTGAACTCGGCCCTGACAATCACAAAGGCCGACCTCCCATCTATAGAATCCATCCACCAGGCTCGCTGTCAAGGAAAGGCTGCCAGCATTATCAAAGATCCATCCCACCCTGGCAATGCTTTTCTATAACTTCTAACATCAGGGGGAAGGTACAGAAGCCTGAACACGCACCAGCTGGTTTTGAAACTGTTTCTACCCTACCGTTGTTAGTATACTGAATGGACTCTCAAACTCTTAACATTCGCCTGTATCTATGTTTTTGCTGCTGTTTACCTCTTATTTACTTTTCTATGCTTTTTAACTATGCGATCTGCCTGTCTTGCTTGCAAGACAAAGCTTTTCACTGTGCCTCAGTACACATGACAATAAATTCAATTCAATTCAATTCCCTCACCCTATCTTCCTCATCCAAACTGACATTTTCCTAGATACCATCAGTCTGAGGAAGGGTCACTTGACCCGAAATGCTAACTTTGATTATTCCTTGCAGATACTGACAGACCTGCTGAACTTTTCAGACATTCTGCCTAGAATTAGAATATCCTTTATTCAAGTACAGAAGTTTACAATGTCGCCCCATTTGGCACCATCTTAAATATAAAGCATCTAGGTATAGATCTTAGATACAAAATACAGAAAAATAGGGAAAAAAAGGAAAAAATTAAATTACTTCCAGTTGTTCACTATATAAGTTAGAAAAAGGGTGTGAAGTTAAAAAGTAGATCAGTGCACAGGGCTTCCACACATGGTCTGCCTGGACTTGTAAGCCGCTGACCACCTGTATTGGTTTCCAACCCAATAACTGGCCTAATCTACTTGGGCCTCCAGCCTGATAGCCATCCCCGCTCGAGTGTCCAGTCTGCTGGCCATCTTGCATCGCTCGGGCCTTAAGCCTGTCCCATCACTCAGGCCTCCAGCCTGCTAGCTGTCCCCACTCCGCTCGGGCCACCAGCCCACTCCACTCCAAGCCTCCAGCCTATTCTACCAAGTGGGGGAAAAGGAGGGAAAGAAAGAAAGGAAATAAACAGAAGGGGGGAAAGAAGCTCCTGTTGGAGTGACCTACTCTGCCACCATCTTGACCAGCCTACCAGACAATTGAATAATACTGCATATGAATTTTGGTGCTATTGTAACATTAGGTACATAGGCCACACATCCCAATAATTGGCTGCTTGAATGAAACACATATTCTTTCAGTTCTTTGTAATAGGCAGAGTACAGACAGTACTCAACAAACCCATGCTTGCAAAATCCAAAACATCTACTGTTAGATATAATTCTGTGATTGGACAATCCTAAGTGTACTTAAAGCACAACTCACAATCATTTTAAAAATCAGCCTAGACCATTATGTGGTTCATTTATGCTTGCTAGAAGTGACATACATTCAGATACAGCGACCTGTTCTTTGCAAAGAAAAGAAATATGTTCAAACCTTGCATATTTTCTGAATTTCCCAGAAGTTTGGGGACCCCATAATTTCCCACTGCTTTCTCCATGACAATGTTTAAAGTTGACTTGCCAACCAATATCAATTGAAATTTGCAATTTTCTGTTTGTCCTGATGACAGCAATATCAAAAGCTTTGACAATGTTTTAGCAATATTCATGTTTTGACCCATTTCAGTAATACCAACAACTAAGTGCTTCTTCTCCAACTTGAGATAATTTCTCAGGGTTCAGACTATAATTCTTTTCAGCAACAATAAAGTGTTGTATTATCAAGCAACACATATCGGAAAGATGTTGTGAAACTTGAAAGGGTTCAGAAAAGATTTACAAGGATGTTTTCAGGGTTGGAGGATCTGAGCTACAGGGAGAGGCTGAACAAGCTGGGGCTGTTTTTCCTGGAGCGACGGAGGCTGAGGGGTGACCTTATAGAGGTTTACAAAATTATGAGGGGCATGGATAGGATAAATAGGCAAAGTCTTTTCCCTGGGGTCAAGGAGTCCAGAACTAGAGGGCATAGGTTTAGGGTGAGAGGGGAAAGATATAAAAGAGACCTAAGGGGCAACTTTTACACACAGAGGGTAGTACGTGTATGGAATGAACTACCAGAGGATGTGGTGGAGGCTGGTACAATTGCAACATTTTAGAGGCATTTGGATGTGTATATGAATAGGAAGAGTTTGGAGGGATATGAGCCGGGTGCTGGCAGTTGGGACTAGATTGGGTTGGGATATCTGGTCGGCATGGACGGGTTGGACCGGAAGGTCTGATTCCATGCTGTACGTCTCTTTGACGTTCACATTTTCCTATTAGAAATATCCTATGTGGCACAAGTCTTGTTGTTGCTGCAATTTCTATGGATGCACTCGAGAAAACAAAAAATATAATATGATTTATCATTCAAATATTATCATATTAAGAATACAAAAAATATTAGGCTTACCTTTCCTTCTACAGTTCTTAGGTTAAGTATGCTCATATCACATGGCATGGATAATGTAAGAGGACTGTATAGTTTCAGTAGTGGAGGAACTCCATCAACATTCAGATTCACAACCATTGGAAATATTGGATGATTCAAGTAGGAACATACTTTGTGGCTCAACAATGAACGATAATTCACTGCCTTATTACTTTCATCATGCTTAAAAGAAAATAAATGCATCATATGAAAAAATGAACACCATATATGAGCCACAATCTCAACAAGAAAAGGAATATCACTGTACTTACATATATGCATGGAACATTTACTTGGAATTTGAAGGTAGCCATGATGTGGAGGAGCCGATATTGGACTGGGGTGGACAAAGTTAAAAATCACACAACACCAGGTTAATGTTCAACAGGTTTATTTGGGAGCACTAGCTTTTGGAACACTGTTCCTTCATCAGGTAGTTATGGACCAGGACCATGAGACACAGAATTTATAGCAAAAGATTACAGTGTCATTTAACTGAAATGATATATTGAACAAACCTAGATTGTTGTTAAGTCTTTCATCTTTTCGAATGGATTGCAGGCTTTGGTTCATTAATATGTAAATCCCTGAATTTCTTTTAAGTCAAATTCTCGAGCTAACTTAAGGTTTTATACAAGAGTGATATTTCAGCCTAGACAATGCATTGAAGATGTGAGGTTAGAGTCTGTTTGTATCCCAATCTCGAGTCAGACTGGATCTACTTCGGAAGTGGAATTTACAAAATATTACACGGATTGACGGCCTGAGACACTATGACAATGGATGAATGGACACCGCACAACAATCACCAGACAGGGGCATTCCCTCCCAGTCAGGGATACTCCAGTGGTCAGGGACATACGACCTCAGGATAGGCAACAATGTAAAGTGGCCAAGCAAAGGCTGATAGCCAAGTTCGAAACCTATGAGTATGACCTCAACTGGGACTCTGGGTTCACGTCACACTACAGGTGACCCCGCTACACTATACACTGCCTCACACACACACAAGCACACATACACACACACTCTTACATACTCACACATTCACACAGACCTTCTCTCATATAGACACTCTCTCTCGCACACACACATGTAGACCCCAGACTCTCACCCGCCCTCTCATAGGCTTATACTCCATCACACTCTCACACACACTTTGCCAAGCTTGCACATGCAAACACACACTCTCATGTGCACCCTCTATCTCATGCATGCACACATACATATAAGTCTATGGGGTGAATTTGTATTTGCAGGATTACATTTGCTGATACATTCTATTTTGCTCAAACAATGCTCACAGTCAATGCAGACAATCAATCCATGTAACTATTTTGTAAACTCCACTTTGGAAATAGAACCAGTCTGACTCAAGATTGGGATACAGACAGACTCTAACCTCACACCTTTTAGGCATTGTCTGAGCTGTTTTTAATAAAATCTTAAGTTATCTCAAAATGTGACTTAAAAGAAGTTCTGAGGTTTACATATTAATGAACTGAAACCTGCTACCCATTCTAAAAGATGAAAGACTTAACAGCAAATACGGAGGCATGGGATTGAGGGTGATTTAGTGGTTTGGAATCAGAAATTGGCTAGCAGAAAGATGACAGAGGGTGGTGGTTCATGGCAAATATTCATCTTTGAGTTCAGTTACCAGTGGGGTCCTGCAAGGATCTGTTTTGGTCCGCTGTTGTTTGTTATTTATATAAATGACCTGGATGAGTGCGTAGAAGGATGAGTTAGTAAATTTGCGGATGACACTAAGGCCGGTAGAATTTTGGTTAGTGATGAAGAATGTTGTAGGTCACAGAGAGACATAGATAAGCTACAGAGCTGGGCTGAGAGCTGGCAAATGGAGTTTAATGCGGGAAAATGTGAGGTGAATGGAACTTTTTTGTTTACACTTTTTATTATGTTTCATTCCTCTCATCTCACATTTCAAATCTTCATCTTCTGCCATAAATAACCAAATAGCATAATAGTATTTTCAAAATAATATCTTCGCTTCTTTTATTCTTTAGCTCTGCACCAAATGATTGCTTATCCTCAATGATTCAAAACTCCATCACAATTCATTATGCTTTCTCTCTACAGTTCAAAGCCATTTTATCTTGCTTTAATCTCTTTTTGCCTAAACTCCCTATCCACATTCATTGCCACCTCATTCACCTTGACACCTCATGTGGTCTTGCTACTCCACTATGTTAATTGTATGAAACTCTCTCTGATCATTTCCATGTATCACTCTGATCGAATTGTGGTCTCAACTCCATACATGCCTGAGTAGACATCCCTGTCTATTCTTGCTAATCACTGACTCTTTTGTTAGCCAAGAATATATCTATCTCTGCCTTGAAAGTATTCAATGACTTCAGCTCCACCATTCTCTGAGGAAGAGAGTTCCAAACATTCACAAACTTCTAAGGGAAAATAATTCCTTCACAGTTTCACCTGAAAGTGGACAGCCTTTATTTTTAAACTGTGCTGATTTCTTTCCTTGCTGAAGCTCAACAGGACAGCAGGTGCAATGGAATGTGACCAACGGCAAATAATACTCCAAGGTACACACCATTCCAACTTGGGGACTACATTATTGTTCTTTTGTGCCCTCCTTACCATTATCTGAAGCACATGGGTTACAGGGGTTGAAAAAAAGTGGCTCACTACCATCGTTTCAAGGGCAAATTGGGGACTGGACAATAAATTCCAGCCTTCTCAGAGACCTAAAAATAGATAGAAATCTATGCCTACCTCTCTCTCAATTTACTGTCTGAATTCTTTCAAGCAAACTTCTGACTCCCCTCAGTATTAAAAGGTATGATTCGAAATAATGAATAATATTCTTTGTGAAGTGAAAGAGATTGCACGATCACTTATTCTCTTCCAAGTGGTCCTCGCAGCTTTGAACATGTACAACTACTATTTTTTTCCAACTCAATTTCTATGTTGGCTTGCTGAATTGGTTTCTGCTTCAATCCCTCCTGTACTTTACCCATCATTATAAGATGCACAACCATAACAATCATGAAATTTGACAATTTAAACGCAAGTTGCAGTATCTGATTCTCTTATTTCTAACTGCTTTTAAATAAAAAGATCTTTCTGACAATATTTAGTTCTGAGCTTGTCTTACTTAGAAAATAAATACTGGCATTGCATAATTAGTCTTACCACATCTACTCCAATTCGTTTCTCCAACAAAACTCTGAACAAATTGGCTGTGATTTTATTGTCCTTGAGTCCTTGGCCAAGACCACGGTTATCATCTTGCATTAGTCTGCGATCCAATATAACCTCCAGCTGACCTGTTAAGTAAATTGCATGTTTTAATTTACCATTAGTTGTAATCTTATCATGGATTCTAATAAAACTAATGTATTTAATAACTCTTTGGACATCAAGAGGCTAAAACATATTAATTACTTTGCTCAAATTGTGTTAAATAAAATGTGAAAGTTGGCATAAAAGATGGAATTTAATGAACTGTGTATACTGAATTCTTTAATCATTAACTCTGCAAATTTTTCCAAGTGGATTATTGAAGTAATAGCTACAATGCAGATAGCACTATACATTCACAATATTTACATCTGTCTGAATGAAAACATGCTGAGTCAACCTCAATCCCGACTCTATTCTCCCCAACCACAAAAATGATATGTTGAACAGACAAACATATCATAGAAGATGGCTTTCCTGTTTGATAAAGTTGCAACCAATAGGCCCTGGACCAGAGGCCAGTATGCAAGTTTCCATTACATTCTAACTGCCGGCGCCTGGCAATCTAGGAATAGTTTGAAACAGTTCTCCCAATTAGGAATCCATCAATAAACTGAATCTCACATTCCAGCACCCACGTCTACCATACTTGAGGTTCATTCTCCAATCCATCAAATAGATAGTTTATTCCTCCACAGAAACACTACAGCAAAACATCTCCCCTGTGGTGTCAAAACCTAGCAGCCAAGCAGTTTTGTTCGTAAAATTGCATTTTGTTTTATTCACTGAACAATGCTATGCAAAATGTCCCAGAATTCTAAATAAATTATTTCAACATTACATTGGCCACGTCCAATGAAGTAAAGTGCACCATCCATTTGTGGTAACTTCACCTAAATGAGTGAAAAATGGTCCATCACACATTTCCTTCTGTTTGCACCCATGAAATATTGAATTCCTAATTCAGCACCAGATCCATGTTCAGAAGTTGGTACAGGGATCTTTCAGGACATGACAAAAAATATTTGTGCACATCTTACAAATGTCTGTTCTACATTGGCCCTATCATTCACTTTTTTAAATAAAAAACTTAATAGTTGCTATTTCTTGCACTCCAGCAGTTCATTTAAGCCTTGCAAGTTTCAAATCCATAGTTCAGCAAATAACTTATTTTCTGTTACTTAAACTGTGGAGGCCAGTTACTGCATTCACAATAGTCTTCTAGTATATTTTAATATAAACTGAAAATCATTTATTCAATAATGAAATCATGAACTATATTACAGCCTGTTCTGATATAATGCAGTAGTTGCAGTCATATGTGACCTTGTGTTATAGGAAATCACACAATAGAAATAATAGGGCCTATGAGGAAAACAGGGTTGGGGCGAACCACCAAAAATATCAGTAAAAATAGTAGTTAATCTAACACAAACGATAGTACAGTCTAAGTAAATGTTAAAATCATATATTTTCATGAAATAATACAATAAATTTAACATTTTAAGTGGTTTCGAGTTTGCTGAATTAAAGTACTGTAATAAGACAGGGGTTGAGGGTTATCAGTAGCATCATCATTAATTTCAGGTGTAGTTCTGGGTACAGGGTTACAACAAAAGAAAATATTTAGTCCAGAAGTGGATGGCCGCGGGATTGTCCTCAGACTGTTCCTTGGGGGTTGGCTTAAAATAGACATCTAGTTTCTGCTGCTTTGCCATCCTTCTCCTTTCATGAAGAAGCTGCTCATAAGGTGCCAGATAAAACTTTATGCCATGAACTGCTATCCTGCTGCACTCTGTATTGTAGTCATTGCTTTCCAAAAGCCGCAACTGCTTCTCAACTACCCCTAGGATAGAAGTGGAAAGTTTTCGTGATGCTGCATCCTGGACTACTTCATCTTCACCTAGAGTTTTAACTTCCCACGTAGCAAAAAGTTGCTGTAGATCAGTTTCCACTTCTTCAAATCCAACTTGCTTTGCAAGAGTGACACAATGTTCTTTCATTGCTGGAAGCTCCTCCGACAGTTCAATGCCTTTAAAATCATGAAGAACATTTGGTAGAAGCTTCCATCAAACTGCATGCAAGCAGTGCTTACTGACATCACCTCAGGCCTAGACAATGATAGCAATAGCATTCTTAATGTTAAAACTCTTCCAATATTGAAGAACACTGTCCTCAGTATCCCCCTAAGCAGCTGCAATCAGCTTCCCGAATATACGCCTTAAATAATAAGCTTTAAAAGCTATTATTGCTAGTCAGTGGGTTGAATGAAAGAGACTGTTGTTTGAAGGTAGAAATAGCATTTTGATGTTTTCAGAAAGCTCACCAATGGTGGGAGGCTGGCTTGGAGCATTGTCCAGAATGAGGAGAATCTTGAAATCCAAATCTTTACTCCTACAATAATTTCTAAAAACATCCTCAAAAAACATCAACAGTAAGGTCAGACAAGATTTGCCCAGTCATCCGACCTCTTTTGCTTGACTTGAAGTAAACACTCAGAGTGGACTTAAGGTAACTGGGGATTGAATCGCATAATAGCCAATAGGATTTGCATTTTAAAAAATCATTCCTCAATTCACCAATCACATTACAGCCAAATCGCACTGACAAAATGCAAGAAACTGACCTGTATTGTAAACAAGACAATTGGAAAGATTTCATTATAAATTCAAACTCTCAGTATTCCTTATATCATAGCAATAATCTCACAAACATCAAAATCCCAGTGAAGATTCACCACTGTCTCCACAGCAAGGTTTCTTACTAAAGCTGGCATAGTGACAACTGATTTCCTTCCAGTGATTTTCTGTGTGTTCACAGTGCTTCTTGTTCGGCTCGTGTCTCTCCAACACATTAAAAATAAACTGCAAATTAACCTCATAATAACATTCATTTCTGAGTAAAAACATTAGTTCCCTAAATTCAATTCCCAGCAGTCTTGTAAGATGTCTCGTGAAAGAGTTTGATATGCCCCTACATTTTAACGTGCGCAGTTACACTGACTAACTCCCCTGTCTCTGTGTGGCCCAGGTTCACCATTTCTAAGCAACTGATGCAGTTTTTGGGTAAAACACCACTGGCAGCATGATATGGTATGAGTATTCCTTACATGTTAGCCCTTATTAACCACAAAGACTTGGTTCTTATTGACACAGACATCTTGAAGCTTGAACTTCACACTAGTTTAGCTGTGAAATTCCAGGATGGCATACTGTCTTCCTACTGCCAGGGTCAAGTATGTAACTCCTTGCACTACCATAATAAATACAAATACAAATTTCAATTTACTAATTTACAGTTTTACTGGGTTCTGTGCTTACTGACTACACAGAAAAAAGATAAAGTAATTGCAATCAGGTGATGATGATTACTACCTTTAGTGTTGCTCCTACTGTTACGCCTGACAATGAAGGTGAGGAGGGGTAGCTTTATACTGCAACATTACAAATAATTTCATCTGTCTTAAAGGTATGATGCTTGTCTGGTCTGGTCTCTATGCAATGATACAACACCTCCCTCTTCCTTTAAAGAATAGAAACCCTATTCCAACAGACACATGCAAGGATGCACATAGATACCTATATATTGGCTATTCTCAATGTAGTAAGAGAATGTCATGGTCAACATATGAAATAACCAGGTCTAGTCATAAATTCAGAGGTCTGCAGCACAGAAAAAGGTCCTTTAGCCTATCAAGTCTATGTCAGTCAAAAACAACCACCTAAGCATTCTAATCCTATTTTCCAGCACTTGGCCAATACCCTTGTATGACTTGGCATCACAAGTACACATCTAAATACTTCTTATATGTTATAAAGGTTCATGCCTCTACCACCTTTACAAGCATTGAGTTCTCAATTCTCACCACTTTGCAAGTGAAAAACATTTTCCTCACATCTCCTGCAGGATGTTTGAGGTAGGGGTGACCACCGATACTCCTGCTGACTTCATTCGCAGGAATTGCAGTCAGATCCTGCTCCTCACAGAACGAGTTAGGGAACTGGAACTGGAGTTGGATGAACTGAGGATTATTCGAGAGGCTGAGAGGGTGATAGATAGAAGCTACAGGGACATAGTTACGCCAGAGAACAGAGGTAGCTGGGTAACAGTTAGAGGTGGGAAGGGGAGGAAGCAGGCAGTGCTGGGATCCCCTATGGTCGTTCCCATCAACAATAAGTATACCGCTTTGGATACTGTTGGGGGGGACGGCCTAGCAGGAGTAAGCTGCAGTGACCGGTTCTCTGGCACGAGGTCCGGCTCTGAGGCTCAAAAGGGAAAGGGGGAGAGGAGGAGAGCGCTAGTTATAGGAGACTCTTTAGTTAAAGGGACAGACAGGCGGTTCTGTGGACATGGGCGAGACTCTCGGATGGTTTGTTGCCTCCCGGGTGCCAGGGTCCGAGACGTCTCGGACCGTGTCTTCAGAATCCTTAAGGGGGAGGTTGTGCAGCCAGAAGTCGTGGTGCACGTTGGCACCAACGACATAGGTAGGAAGAGGGGTGGGGAGGTCATTCAGGAGCTCAGGGAGTTAGGCTGGAAGCTAAAAGCTAGGACGGACAGAGTCGCCATCTCTGGGTTGTTGCCGGTGCCACGTGACAGTGAGGCAAGGAATAGGGAGAGAGTGAGTTGAACATGTGGCTGCAAGGATGGTGTAGGAGGGAGGGCTTCAGATATTTGGACAATTGG
>NC_057711.1:60664708-60688666 GCF_004010195.1 Chiloscyllium plagiosum | reverse complement strand
GCCCGTGGGAGTGGCAAAGTCAGAATCATTGGTGACCTTTAAGCGGCAATTGGATAGGTACATGGATGGGTGCTTAAGCTAGGACAAATGTTTGGCACAGCATCGTGGGCCGAAGAGCCTGTTCTGTGCTGTATTGTTCTATGTTCTATCTCCCCGAATATCCTGCCCCTTATGTATTCCCTCTGGATACTGACCCCTCCACCACAGAAATGTTCACTCCTGTTTAACCCTGTCTACGCCCCTTATAATTTTACACATCTTAATCATGTCTCCCCCCATCCTCAGTCTCCGCTGCTCCAAGGAAAATAACCTCAGTCTATCCAATTTCCGTTATAACAAAAATTCTCCAGCCTCTACATCTTCTCCAGGTATCACATTGCTCCTCTAATATGGATTCTGGAACTTCACACTATTTAGCTGTGGCCTAACCAAAGTCTTGTCTAGTTCCAACAGAATCTCCCTGCTTTTAAACTCTAAACCTCAGCTAATATGTCTTCCTAATCACTTGAGCTATCTATTCTACTATCATAAGTGATCGGCATACATGCACATAGATGTAGGCCATTTAGCCCTTGGAGACTGGCAGGACTACAGTAGTAGGGGATTCAATTATAAGGGGAAAAGCAGGAATTTCTGTGGCCTGAAATTCCAGGATGGCATGCTGCTTTCCTACTGCCAGGGTCAAGGATGTAACTGGATGGCTGCATGGCATTCTGAAGAGGAGGGAAAACAGCATGGCATATTGTTACCAATGACATAGATAGGAAAAGGGTCTTCAAAGCAGAATTTAGGGAGCTAGGAAGTAGATTAAAGAACATGATCCAAAAGATAGTCATCCTTGAATTACTTCCAGTGCCTTCTGCAAGTGAGAATAGGAGGTTAATCCAGATGAATGTATGGTCAGACAGATGGTGCAGAAAGGCAGGGCTTAAATTTCTGGGACTTCGGATCTGTTTTTCTGGATGGTTGGACCTGTACAAGGCAGATGGGTTGCACCTGAACTGGAATAGGACCAGCAATCTTATGGGTAGATTTGCCAGTGTTGTTGGGGAGGGTTTAAACTAACTTAGCAGCTGGGTGGGTTCCAGACAATGCTCAACAGGGGAACATGAATTGCCAAGACTAGAAGTAAAAACAAGTCAGCCAGGAAGACATTATAGACCACTTAAGGCATAAGGGGGTATGACAAAGTCAGATGATATTTACATTAATGCAAGAAATATGACAAACAAGGCAGACGAATTAAGGGCACAAATTAAAACATGGGCTATGATACCATTGCTGTCACTGAGACATGGTTAAGAGGGGGGCAGAATTGGTGGCTCAATATTCCAGATTACAGGGTCTACAGGTGAAACAGGGAAGTTGGCAAATGACAGGGAACTATCGCAACTTATAATCAGGATCAGTTACATCAATAAGGAGGCATGACATTTTAGAAGACCCCTCAAATGAAGCTATAAAGGTAGAACTTATAAATCAAAATGGAGCAATCACATTGCTGGAGACATACCACAGGTTACCTAACAGCATTGCTGGGGACATACCACAGGTTACCTAACAGTCAAAGAGAAACAGATTAGCAGATTTCAGGGAAGTGTAAAAACAGTACGGTAGTGATATGATGGGACTTCAATTTCTCCAACTTGAACTGTGGTAGTCATTATGTTAAAGGCTTCGAGGGAGCTCAATTCTTAAAATGCATCCAGGAATGCTTTTTTTAAGCCAGTACATAGAAGGCCATACAAGACAGGGGTGGTCCTGCACTTAATTTTAAGAAACAAAGCTGGGCAAGTATCAGTGGGAGAGCTGTTTTGCAGACAGTGATCCCAATAGATTCAAAACTGTTATGGAAAAGGAAATCAAAGCTCTCAACTGAGAGTTGGCTGATTTTAATAAGATCAGATATGATTTAGAGTCATAGAGATGCACAGCACTGAAACTGATTCTACGGTCCAACTCATCCATGCCAAACACATATCCTAAATTGAACTAGTCCCATTTAGCATTTTGCCCATATCCCTCACAAGTCTTTCCTATTCATATACCCAGCCAAATGCCTCTTAAATGTTATAATTGTATCAGCATCCACCACTTCCTCTGGTAGCTCATTCCATACATAGACCATTCCCTGCTTGCACAAGTTGCCCCTTAGGTCCTTTTTAAATCTTTTCCTTCTCAGCTTAAATCTGACCTCTGGTTTTGGACTCCACCACCCCAGGGAAAAGACCTTGTTTATTTACCCTATCCATGCCCCTCATGATTTTATAAACCTCTATAAGGTCATCCCTCAACCTCTGATGCTCCAGGGAAAATAACCCCAGTCTATTCAGTCTGTACCTATTGCTCAAAACCTCCAACCCTGGCAACTTCTTGTAAATCTTTTCTGAATCCTTTCTTAAACATATTCCTTGAGTAGGAAGACCAGAATTGCACACAGTATTCCAAAACTGGCCTAACCAATACACTGGACATTCACACCATGACCTCCCAACTCCTATACTCAATGCACTGCCAAATAAAGGCAAGCATAACAAACGCCTACTTCACTATTCTATTTACCTGTGACTCCAATTTCAAGGAACTATGAACATGCACTCAGAGGTCTTTTTGTTCAGCAACACTCCCCAGGACTTTACTATTAAATGTATAAGGCATGCCATGATTTGCCTTTCCAAAATAC
The DNA here is from genome assembly GCF_004010195.1 of Chiloscyllium plagiosum. Lineage (NCBI taxonomy): Eukaryota > Metazoa > Chordata > Chondrichthyes > Orectolobiformes > Hemiscylliidae > Chiloscyllium > Chiloscyllium plagiosum. Next base: position 60,685,983 of record NC_057711.1, on the reverse strand, counting down.
AGCACCTCACATTTATCTAAATTAAACTTCATCTGTCATTCCTCAGCCTATTGGCCCATCAGATCAAGATCCTGTTGTACTCTGAGGTAACCTTCTTTGTTGTCCTTTACGCCTCCAATTTTGGTGTCATCTGCAAAATTATTAACTATACCTTCTAAGTTCACATCCAAATCATTTATATAAATGACAAAAAGCTCTGGACCCAGCACCGATCCTTGTGGTCACAGACTTCCAGTCTGAAAAGCAATCCTCCACCACCCACCCTCTGTATCCTACCTTCTAGCCAGTTCTGTATCCAAACGGCTAGTTCTCCCTATATTCCATGTAATCTAACCTTGCTACCATGAGGAACCTAGTGGAATGCCTCACTGAGATCCATATAGATCATATCCACTAATCTGCATTCATCAATCCTCTTCGTTACTTCTTCAAAAAAACTCAAGTTAATGAGACACTATTTCCCATGCAAAAGCCATGTTGACTATCCCTAATCAGTACCTGCCCTTCCAAATACATGTAAATCCTGTCCCTCGGGATTCCCTCCAACAACTTGCCAATGTCAGGCTCACTGGTCTTTAGTTCCCTGGCTTTCCAGTACCACCTTTCCTAAATAGTGGCATCACGTTAGCCAACGTCCAGTCTTCCGGAACCTCACCTGTGGCTATCGATGATACAAAATCTCAGCAAGGGGCCTAGCAATCACTTCCCTAGATTCCCATAGAGTTCTAAGGTACACTTGATCAAGTCCTGGGTATTTATCCACCTTTATGCATTTTAGGACGTCTAGCATTTCCCCTTCTGTAATATGGACATTTTTCAAGAGTTGCTATTTATTTTCTCATGTTCTATATCCTACATATCCTTCTCCACAGTAAACACTGGTGCAAAATACTTGTTGAGTATCTCCCTCATGTCCTGCAGTTCCACACATAGGTGGCCTTGCAGATTTTCTACAGGCCCTATTCTCTCCCTTGTACATTTTTATAAGAGTAACTATCCCTTTGGATTCTCCTTAACCCTATTTGCCAAGGCTATCTCATGTCCCCCTTTTGCCCTCCTGATTTCCCTCTTAGGTCTATATTCCTACAGCCTTTATACTCTTCTAAGGATACACTCGATCTCTTCTGGCTATACCTGCCATATGCTTCCTTCTTTTTCTTGACCAAAACCTCAATATCTCTAGTCATCCAGCATTCCCTACACCTGCCAGCCTTGTCTTTCGTCCTAACAGGGACCTACTGTCTCTGGACTCTCAGCCACAGTGGGAGCAGAAAAACTGTCTCAGAACACTGGGATGCATTCAAGCAGGTCTAACAGCGTGTACAGGGCAAACATATTCCAATAAAGAAAAAGAGTGGAGCAATCAAATCCCACTCATCCAAGATATCAAAGGAGAAATAGTATTGGATTAAGAGAAAAAGGGAGGCTTATGGCAGATACCAAGGGCTTAAAACAACAAAAGGCCTGGAGAAGTATAGCATGTGCAGGAGGTAATTTAAAAGGGAGATTAGGAAAGCTAAAAGTAAATAAGAAAGGATACTGGCAGGTTATAAAAAAGAAAAATCCTAAATAATTTTACAGGTACATTAAGGGAAAAAGGAAAATGAGGCAAAAAGTAGGGCACATTAAGGATCACAATGGTAATTTGTACATGGAGCCAGAGGATGTGTGAAGGATTCTAAATGAATATTTTGGGTTACATACTCACTAGTGAGATTAAAGATATGGGTATAGAAATCATGAAGAGATCTGTGATGTGACAAAAGAAACTAACATGGACAGAGATGAGGTCTGATAGGCTTAAAAGTTGATAACGCTTCACAGCCAGATGAAATGTATCCTAGGTTGTTGAGTAAAACAAGGGAGTAAATAGCAGTGATGCTTGCAAAAATTTTCATTTTCTCAGGTTACAGGAGAGATGCCAGAGGACTGGAGGGCAATCAATGTGGCACTACTATTCAAAGGAAGCAAGGGATAAACCAGGAAACTACTGGTCAGTCTACCCTCAGTGGTAGAGAAACACGGAAGCAATTTTGAGGGGTAGAATTAATTTGCACTTGGAGAGGCAGAAATTAAATAAGAACTGGCAGCATGGGTTTTGTTAAGGGTAGGTCATGTCTAACCAACATGATTGAACGTTTCAAATTGGTGACCAGATGTGTAGATGAGGTAATTGCTTTTGATGTAGTCTACATGGACTTCAGCAAGACTTCTGATAAGATGTGCATGGGAGACTGATAGCAAACGTGAAAGCCCATGGGATCCAACTAGATTTGGCTAATTGGATTCACAAATGGTTGAGTAGTAGGAAGTGTAGGGTGATAGTTGAGGGGTGCTTTTCTGACTGGAAGTCTGTGCTCAGTGGGGTCACACAGAAGTCAGTGTTGGGACCATTGCTGTTTGTAATTTATCGGAGAGTTGATCAGTAAGACAATTTAAAATTTTGGAGTGGTAAATAATGAGGATTACTTTAGACTACAGGAAAAGACAGATGAGCTGGTCAGATGGGCTAAGCAATGGCAATTAGAATTCAATTCAGGTAAATGTGAAGTGAACAGGACAAACAAGATAAGGGAATACATGATGAATGGTTGAATCCTGGTAGGCACCAAAGATCATAGAGACCATGATGTGCATGTACACTGACTCCTTAAGGTATCAGGACAGATGGATAAAATGGTTAAGGTGGCACATTATAAACTATATGCCTCGACTAATAAAGGTAAATATAAAATGTTGGTTAGGCCATAGCTGGAATACTGCTGGCAATTCTGAAATCCACATTATAGGAGAGATGTGATAGCCCTTGAGAGGGTGCAAAGGAGATTTACCAGCATGGTGCCCGGGCTGGACAGTTTTAGTTGTGAAGAGAGATTGCACAGACTTTGTTGTTTTCCTTATAGCAGAAGCGATTGAGAGATGGCATGATTGAGATATATAAAATTAAGAGGGGTATAGATATGGTTGACAAGAAAGAATGTTTCCCCTTGATGAAGAAATAAATGACCAGGGGGCATAAATTTAAGGAAGGCGCTGAAGGTTTAGAGGGGATGTGAAGAAAAATCTTTTAGCCAGAGGTGCCTGCAAGGATGGTAGAGACAGAAACCCTCATAACATTTAATAAGTATTTAGATGTGCACTTGCAATGTCAAGGCATACAAGGCCATGGGACAAGTGCTAGTAAATGGAATCAGAATAGTTAATTGCTGTTTTGACTAGTGCAGGCATGATGGGCTGAAAGGCCATTGTTTCTGTTCTGTAGGTCTCTATGACTTGATGCTATCTCATCCTTGAATATGTTTAACAATCAACCTCGACAGACCTCTTCCAAACCTACAACCATTCCCTTCTAGAACGGCAAGGGTAACAGATATATAGGAACATCACTACCTGCTAGTTCCCTCTAAGCCACATACGATCCTGACGTGGACACATAATACCTTCAGTGTTGCAAAATCAAAATCATGGACTTCTGTCCCTATCAGTACTATGGGTGTATCTACATTAAGTGGCAACTTACTTCTAACTTCTCAAAGGCAATTAGCATGGACAATAAATGCTGGCCCAGCCAGTGTACCCCAATACTCTGAATGAATTATTTAAAAATCCAAACAATAGTTAACATTTCCACCTTATCTTTTCATAACCTTGAACATCTCTAACAAACGCTCAATCAATCTCTTTTACTCCAAGGAGAACACCCCCACCATTTCTAATCTAACCTTGTAACAAAAACATCCATCCCTAAAACCATTCTGGTACATGTCCTGTGAAACTTCACAAGGGCCTTTGCATCTTTCCTAAAATGTAGTAACCAAAGTTGGGCACAATATGATATTTGGGCCCTAACTAGAGTTTAATTTAGGTTGAACATAACTTCCCTGATCTTGTACTCTATTTATGAAGCCCAATATTTCATTTGCTTTGCCAACCGCTCTCCCAATATGTTCTGCCACCTTCAAAGATCAATACACATAATCTCCTAGGTCTCTGTGTTCCTGCACACCCATGAGCATCCAAGTAATTCAGAAATAGCATAAACAGCAGTACTCCTAACACTGACTTGGGAAGTGCCGGTGTCTACCGTACATCAGCTAGACAAAAAAAAAGAATCATTTGTCATGATGCCCTCCTTTCTAATTTATTTTTCAATTGCTCACTGGCTTTTCTATTCACGAAGCCATGGTTCCTGCCTTTTATGAGCTACTTTGTGAAATTTTTTCTTAAAATCCAAACAGATAGCATCCAGTGCATTCTTTGCATCAGCACTCTCTTTTATTTCTTCACAAAGACCAGGTGATTTAACTACTCTATGCATAGTCAGCCTTTTCACTACCTCCTCCTCCTCAATCTTCACATTGTTCCTTGATAAAATATTGGTGATAGTGGATGTACAGTACATCTTAATTAGTAAACAACAATGTAAAAAACTCACTAACCATTCTAGTCCTGACTTGCAGCTCTAAATATGCATCACATTCTTTTTCCTAATAGGACACCCTCTACCTTGTAGTATCCATTCGCTATTTACATGCATAGTAGATTTTTCATTGCCTTTTATTTTGACAACCATTTTATTCTCATGACATCTTTTTGGTAGTCTTAGATTCCTCTTTACCACCCCTCACAACCCGATCAACTTGGTTTCCACTTGAACTCATTTGCTTGCATCACAACCCCCCCCATCCCGGGAAGCAAGGGTCTGGGGCACATTGAAAATGGTAGAAAGACCCTGAATCCAGAGGACCTGCCCCATATCTGCAGAATCCTTTTGCGGGGCGGGGGGAGGGGGGTGCAAACAGGTGTAAGAGAGATGGGATTTGATGGATTCCAACCTTGGTCAGAAGGTGCAAGAATAATTCCATCACCTACAAGTCAATTAATTGAACATAGGCAATACGAAAACTTTCAGAAATACTCCATGAGACAAAATAAACTGTTATGCAGACAGATTTGGACTAATGAAGGAAAACCTGTGCAGATCTGTCAAGGGCAAATCTTGTTTAACGGATCTGCTCGAGTTTTCTGATAGGATAACTGGGAGGGCTGCAGAGGTTAATCCAGTTGATGGACTTACGAAACACTTCTGTCAAAAGTACCATGTAACAAGCTTGTCAGCAAAATTAGAGCCCATAGAACAAAAAGAACAATAACTGTAAGGATACAAAGTTGGCCGAGTCATCAGTGATAAAAAGGGGTAATGCTCCATTTTATGTCAGGTCAAGTGTTTATAGTCAGAATCTCCAGGGATTGGCATTGAAACTTAAGTTTCTTGATATGTATTAGTGACTTAGTCTTGGGTACATACCATAAGAACAAGAGTAAGCTAATCAGTCCATTGCGCTGCTCAACCAATCAATAGGATCATCCCTTATCAGCCATTCCCCATATCACTTTCCTGCATTTTCCTCATAACCCTTGATTTCGCTACACTCTCAGTCTTAAATATACAGAAGGACGTCGCTTCTCATTGCTCTCTGTGGCAAGGAATTCCAAATACTCAATTCTCTGAGAGAAGAAATTCCTCCTCACAACAGTCTTAAATTGGTGTCCCTTTAGTCTGAGACTTTGCCCTCTGGTCCTGGACCCTTCCATGAGTTGCCACATGAAACTCTCAGCATCAACCCTATCAAGTCCCTTAGAAATCCTTTATGTTTCAAGTAGATCACCTCTCATTCTCCTAAATTCCAGTGAGTTGAGTTCAACCTGTTTAGGCCTTTGTTCCTACCAGGATCATCCTAGTGAACCTCTGAACCATGTCCAATGAAATGGCAGCTTTCCTTAAATAAGAGGACCAAAACTGCTCACAGTACTCCAGATGTGGACACATCAGCACCTTGCACAGTCGGAGTGGAACTTCCCTACTTTTATATTGCAAACCCCTTGCAAACATTCCACTAGCCTTCCTGATGACTTGTTGCACTGTGTGTTAGCTATCTGTGCTTCATGCGTAAGTACCCCCCCCCCCCCCAAGTCCCTTTATGTTGCAGCTTTCTGTTACTTCTTTCCACTGAAATATTCTGATCATTTTCTTGTTCTCCCTTACAAAATAAACAGAGCAGAGATTTAAAAAAAAACTCCCAATGACATAAAACGTGAAAATATCCTAAACTGTAGGAGGAGAGATATGAAGTTAACAGCACTTAGGTAGACTGTTGGAAAGGGGTATAAGTGGCAGATGAAATTCAGTGCAGCTATGTGATGTGAGTCATTTTGGAATGATGAGGAAAGAATTATAAATAAACATACCACTCTTTAGACTTGCAACTCCCAAAGACTGAGCTGAGTGCAAGGTCAAGCGAACATCATTGTCTTGAATATATGCTGTTGTCGTCAGAGGATAAAAATTAGCTTGAAGGGGCAATTTGCTTAACGTCTGTCTTGGCTGGATCTGGAATCATAAGGTGAACTCAGTTAGTATTAAGTACTTTTTGAAAAAATCACTTCATACTTTAAATGAATAATTTATTAGAAATAAGTGCCTGAAGAGATTGTTTTGCAGAAAAAAATTCAAGGACAAAAGTTTGTAGCTATCATAGCAACAGTGAAAACTGTGCTCAAGTGAAAACTGAAATTTAGGGACTGAATGTTTACATCAGTGACAACTTTCTCAAAGTGAAAATTTAGTTCCTGTTCCAGCTGAAACAAAAATAAGGTTCTGATGATTCTTTAGAAACAAGAACAGTATATCCTTTATAGGAAGATAGTCTGCTGATTCTCCCAAATCAATAAGGGATACTTTCGCTTTGAATTTCCTTGTGATTTCTTCTGCTGTAAGTTTAATTGAGATTTGACACAAAATACAAATAGAAGCTAAGTTAAAATAGCAGTACAGGGTAGGAATTAAACTGAGCAATTTTAAAATTATTTCCAATGAGTTGATTAAGTGTGGGAGACAGAATGTGCAAATTAGTCTGATTGTAATGACTATCATTTCCTCTTCACTATATCTGTGTCCAGCTTAGAGCGGTCAATTACCTTCAGTTAACTTTAATTTGCTTCTCCATAATTTGTTGCAACAATTGGGAAAGTAGGAATAGGAACTGACAAGTTAAGATTTTGGAGTTAATCACTTAGAAAAAGACATCCATTAGGGATGAAGGATTGGACTACCCCAGCAAATTTGCCTTGATATGACATTTAAGTAACAGGTGTAATTGAAAAAGGAAAAAAAAACCTACAGAATGCGTGTATTGGGCACATACTTGATGCAAGATTTCTAATAAACTGGCATTTGCCTGTCACACTGCTCATTCTTTTTTGTAAACAGAGATGTTCTGCAACGGCCATTGATTTATAGTGTTAAGTTAAATTCCACATTTTGTAAATAGAAATCTAGAATTTTGGAGAGCAAGCTCTGAAACACTGAACATTATTCCATTCAACTTACAAATGTATATTTACCAATTATTATCTTAGAACTCAAGGATACAAATAAATTTGGCATCTAAGAACACTTTGAAGTTAGGTAACTGGTAATTTTGGAGAAGCTTGTAAAATTCATCTTTAGGGTGTAGGTTTGCTCGCTGATATCCAGATATTTCATTACCTGGCTAGGTAACATCATCAATGGCAACCTCCAAGTGAAGCGAAGCTGTTGTCTCCTGTTTTCTATTTATATCTTCCTCCTGGATGGGGTTCCTGGGGTTTGTGGTGATGTCACTTCCTGAGGGGTTGATAGATGGCATCTAGATCTAAATGTTTGTTTATGGCATTGTGGTTGGAGTGCCAGGCCTCTAGGAATTCTCTGGCATGTCTTTGCTTAGCCTGTCCCAGGATAGATGTGTTGTCCCAGTTGAAATGATGTTTTTTTTCATCCATGTGTAGGGCTACAAGGGAGAGAGGGTCGAGTCTTTTTGTGGCTAGCTGGTGTTAGTGTATCCTGGTGGCTAACTTTCTTCCTGTTTGTCCTACGTAGTGTTTGTGGCAGTCCTTGCATGGAATTTTGTAGATGACATTGGTTTTGTCCATGGGTTGTACTGGGTCTTTTAAGTTTGTTCATTTTTGTTTGAGAGTGTTGGTGGGTTTGTGTGCTACTAGGATTCCGAAGGGTCTTAGTAGTCTGGCTGTCATTCCTGAAACTTCTTTGATGTATGGTAAGGTGGTTAGGGTTTCTGGCTGTGTTTGGTCTGCTGGTTTTGGTTTGTTCTTGAGGAATCTGCGCACTGCATTTTTTGAGTATCCGTTCTTCTTGAATACGTTTTATAGGTGGTTCTCCTCTGTTTTCCGAAGTTCGTCTGTGCTGCAGTGTGTGGTGGCTTGTTGTAAAACAGGAATATGTCAAGGCCACTAATCAGCGTCCCACTTCATTACACATCTTTATCTGCTACAACTAGGGTATTAACTCTGCTTACATAAAAGGTAAATGAAAGTACAAACTAAGTTTAAAATCACACACCAGATTATAGTCCAACAGGTTTAATTAAACCTGTTGGACTATAACCTGGTGTTGTGTGATTTTTAACTTTGTACACCCCAGTCCAACACCGGCATCTCCAAATCATTTATATAAACAAGCAACTTTATATATACTCTTCCTGTTCCCACGTCTTCTTGACTCCCTTCCGCGTAACCAATCTAATTCAAATGTTGACAGCTATTACTTCACTGAAATTTTTGGGTCATAATATTTTGGGTTGAAAACCTATTAAAAGATCTTTATATTGTTATAGACCATACATATTACTGAAGATGTATGAAAATCCTGGTGCACCAACCTATGTGGGAATTGCCCGGACTTTAAATTTCCAGTTGACCTTTCCTCTGCTCTTGGAGATCCTGCGTCAATGTCACCAACTCTGAGCTAGATTCAGAAACTTGGGACAGTTCCAGTACACACCTGGATAGTTATCCAGAGAATGTTAAACAAATCAAACCAGAATGTACTCTATCTATTCCTTTAAGAAATTTCCAAATTTCTGTGAAACCACCTTTCATTATTCTAAATTCCAGAGAATACAGGGCAATCTCCTGAATCTCCCTCATAGGACAGTCCCACCAATCTAAGAATCAATCCAGTGTACCTCCATTGTACTTCCTTAGGCGAGGGGGCAGAATTGCACATAATAATAATCCAGGTGCAATTTCACAATTGTGCTATACAAGTGTGGCAGCACTTCTTCACTCCTATACTCAACGATGACTAACATATTCTTTGACTTCCAAAATGCTTGCTACATCTGTGTACTAGTTTTCAGTGATTTATGAACAAAGACATTCAGATCCTTTTAGACGTTACCACTTTCCAATCTCTCACTATTCAAGAAATACTCTGCGTCTTCATTCCTCCTACCAAAGTGGATAAACTTACACTTAGAGTCATAGAAGTTTACATTATGAAAACAGTTTACATTCAACTTGCCCACGCCACCTTTCCTAACAGCACTGTTATGTCCTTGAATCCCAAGGACTGCAACAGTTCAAGAGGTAGCTCTCCATGACCACTTTCTCCAGAGGATTATGGATAAACACATAAGCACTGTGATATCTGTGCCTCATGAACAAATCCTTGAATAATTTCAGCACATTCTTCTATGTTTTTTCCTTGAGTCGTTTATCTAGCTTCTCGTTAAATGGATCTAAAAGTAGATTCCTAAAGAACTTACCTTTGAATTTCATCATGGATGGCATCGTTGTGAAAGAGAATCATAATATAACCTGAATATACTCCAGAAAGTAGCAAACTAAACATTTTTGGCAAAAGTAGTGCACTCCTGGTGTGAGTAATTCTGAGTTTAGATTTTAGTTTAAAATTTAATTAATTAGGTATTCTTAGAAGCTTTTTGTAAAAACATATTTTGCTAAAGTTCACAAGGAACTGAGGTAATTATTTACTTGTTTGAAAAAAGCCATTTTGTACTAACAAGGTGCAAATTTGAAGGTCCTTTAATAATTATGGTTCATTACATAATTAGGAACCAGCAAGAAATATAAGATTGACCAATTAATTTACTCAATCACTTTTTAGTTGACAAAATGTTTAAAATAATTAAGTAGCTGTTTTAAGGCTGGTTATCTTTTTTAAAGCTTATAGGTTAAAAGTACAAATTTGCTTCTGTATAATTGTACTACTTTCGAAGAACATCAAGTCAGATAAAATTTGCATAGCTTAGCTTCATTCTTGCCTTAATATCTCAGTAGTGAAATTGGACAATGAACGGTGGTGAAAATTCAAATAGCAAAAGACACAACAGTGAAAATTGTTTATCTGAAAGGACAACATATTCACACACAAAAGCAAAGTACTGCAGATGCTGGAGGTCCAAAATAAAAACAAAGTTACAAAATGCTGAAGAAACTCAGCAGGTCTTGTTGCATGTATGGATAGTTAACATTTTGAGTCCAATATGACTTCTTTAGAATCAACTATCTCTTTCAAAGATCCAAATTAGACATAATGAGATGAACTTCTTGCTCCTGTGTCCTGGAAATCTCGGGCTCTGATTCTGACCCACTATATTCTCACTGCATGTTTTTCATATGTCTTGTCAACAATAGTTATCCCATTATTCAATGTAATGAAAATGTTCAAGTCAGTCACATTAAAACTATCACATTCACCATGCATCGATATTTCAGGCTGTTTATTCAATTGCATATTACTTTTAGCGTTGTCAACTTATTTGTAGTTCTATCAGCTTCTCTGAAACTGCTCATCAGATTTTCCAAATTTCGAAGTTAAGCATATATAGCCAACTGATTATAATATCAGTGTATAACATGTTTACTATGTGATGAAGAAAAAGAATGAGTTTGCTATTCCCTTATTATCACTGCTGCATGTGGGGGTATTGTTAAAATTCACAAAACTGTAACAATAATACTCATGACAAGCACCTATGCAGTAATCTATAATATTACAACCAGAAATCTCTTAACTGACATAGGTAATACACATACTCAATTCAATTAAATTATAACAAAAACTCCACCAGCATCCTAATTATAGGCAAAACGAGTGAATGCTGCGAACATTTAGATTACGACTGCCATGAGATTCCACCATATCAAAATACCATGACTGTCTTGAAAGTGAGCTATGAATGTTAAGTAACATTTAAGATTAACCATTACTGTTGCTTGTTTTTAAAGCTATTTGCATATATTTCAAATGGTGCAAGTACCTGGAAATCATTCAGATCAGTGTAGAATTGATTGTTGCTTTTGACATCTGTGGTCAGCCTCATGACAATTTCTTGATTTATTTCCCTCCTAATATCGACAATATTAGAGATTTCCAATGACAGCCCATCAACTCCTGTATCAGAGAAAAAAAGTGAATACACATATTTACAAAAACTATAGCAGTGATTTGACATTGTTGTTCTCCAGAGTTGCTCCACATCAAACACCAAATCATTTAGTAAATGACATCTTACATATAACATTGCTCTGTATTGCTTCAGATGTGAAAAATGTTACTTTTAACAATTAATAAGAAAACACACTGTTTGTTTTCACTTGTTGTGCACAATTTTTCCAAGTACTATAAACTTGCATACAAAGTAGGTTTCAGTTTCAAGATTGCCCAAGAACAAACTAACCAAATATGAAAGCTCTTTTAAGTTATAGTATCATACAAATACAAATTGAAGCCATTTTGGTCATCAGTTTTTTTGAACTGTTCTCTTAGCTCCACTCTCATATTCTTTCTTCACATTCCTGACCTTTATTTCCTCAATTACCTGTAATTTATACATACCATTTATAACATTATATATCATCTATAGTGTTTCTTCAACAGCATGTTCCAAACTTAGGACCTCAAACACATAGAAGAACAAGGGCCACAGGTAAATGTGGCTGCTGTGGTGGAAGTGAGTTTGGATTCCCGATGGCATCTGCATCCAATGCAAATTAAGGAGGCAGCGGAGGTGAATTTGGGCTCAGCATGAGTACCAGCAGTGGCTGCATTGCCGAGTGGACCCAAAGCTGGCTCATGGCAGCAGTGGAGTTGAGTTTGGGCCAGTGAGATACCCAGCAACAATGGTGGGATTTGCACTGACAAGACCCAGCGAGGACGCATAGTAGTGAGGGTGTCTATGAAACCGTGATGGTGCTGAAGAGTAGCGACTTTCATTCCAGCAGCAGTGGTGCAGCAAAGGAGACACATGCCTGGCCACTCGGCCCATGGTCCATGACAGAGCATTTACCAAGGAGGACTGTAAAGTTGGACACTTTTCCTTCATTGCTACATTTTTCTACCATTATATTCTATGTTTTGGTTTATTTTTCTATGTTTTAAGATGGTGAAGGAGAGTGGTGATACTATAATGCACTTTTCACTGTATCTTTGTAGCAAGATACATGTGACTGTAAATAAATAAAAAACAAGAACACCACCATTGCCAAGCTTGCTGCCATAAGTTACAAATCATCCAGACTTGGAATATATCATTATTTTTTCATTGTTGCTAGGTGAAAACATTGTAACTAAAAGCACTTTAAGTGTACCTACATCAAGAAGGTTGCTCACAATCATCTTCTCAATGGCAATTAGTGATGGACAATACGTGCTGGCCTTGACTATGATGTCCACATCCCATAAATGAATAATTCTTTGGTGATTAAAGCTATTTGGATGTATTATTTTGATTGCAGTTACAACAGTGGAGCTATCTTATTGACAGATGTATACACAGCCATGGATGTGATGAGATATAAAACAATATACAGCAGAATGTTTGGATATCTAATTTTTGTTTACTGTTAAATCTTATCCCTCTGCCTTTTTTTCCTGGATAACTGAAGTGACCTGTACCTACTAGGAACAAAGGAACAGGGGTCGACCATTCAGTTCCTCAAGCTTGTTAGATTAATTCCCTATAATGTGGAAACAGGCCCTTCAGCCCAACAAGTCCACACTGACCCTCAGGAGAGTAACCCAACCCTCTATGACTAATGCACCTAACAACCATGGACAATTTAGCATGACCAATTCACCTGACCTGCACATCTTTGGAATGTGGGAGGAAACCGGAGTACACAGAGGAAGCCCATGCAGACACGGGGAGAATGTGCACACAGACAGTCGCCCAAGGCTGGAATCGAACCTGGGACCCTGGCGCTGTGAGGCAGCACTGCTAACCACTGAACCACCATGCCGCCCTGATCTGCCATTCAATGAGATCGTGACTGCTTTGTGATCTAAATCTAGATACTTGTCTTTGGCCCATTTCAATTAATCAAACTTTAATTTAAAATTAACAACTGATCCAGCATCCACTGCATTTTTGGGGGAGAGAGTTCCAAACACCAATACCCTTGTGTTTGCAAAGTACTATCGATACTGGAGACCCGTAATAAAAACAGTGTTGGAGAAATTCAACAGGCTCAACAGAATCTGTGAAGTGAGGAATAGAGTTAATCTTTCGAGTCCAATAATGTTTCTTCGGAAAACAGAATTCAGGCAATCAAGAGAAAGAAAACAATGAAGGCCAAAAGGAAGACAATATTAAAAGAAATTTCAAAGCAATCTCAAACATATTTCCAATATAAAGACAAAAATAGAAACGATTGGACATCAAAGTTATTTATAAAATTTGTTCTTGTGATGTAAGTGATAGGTGACATTTTCTATCATCTCTAGTTCCACAATCTTGTGGTAAGTTTTGCTTAAGATGATCACTGCTTGGCACTACATTTCATTAATGTAACCCAGTTTAAATGTATCTCCATGATATCGGATGCCTTTTAGTCAATTTTCTAATGCTCTTCAAACTTATAATTTCATACAACAAATGTTATAACAGCCTCAACTTATACTCTGCACTGGAATGGCTCCTGGATTGAATCTCTGACCATATCGGACACTGAAACTAGATATTTGGATGAACAAGTCTAATTATATCTTACCAACTATTTACTACCACTACATCTCAATTGTACCTATGTACAATGAGATCGCAAGCAGTCAAATTCAGATGACATGAAACTCCGGTTATGATATTTTCAACTATTCATATTGGCAGAACAGAAATAAAATGACGTCTTCAATAAGCCAAAAATGCTTTACATTAGCTATACCTCTGAAAATCTCACATGAGCAAGTTGCCCAATCACAGCAGAGCTAAGTGGCATAAAGGTGCCAAGCCACTGCTGGGTAAGCCATCAATTGTGAGCATCCTTATGAAAGGATGTACAAAGTCACTATATGAGAAAGTTAAGTGTGGTCAAACAGAGAGAGGGCGAAGTGGATTCAAAATCATGACATGAAGCTAAAGGTGGACATTGCAAAGGAATGGGGGATTCACCATCAAGTCTGTCAACTATTCTGAAACACAAGGTGAACATAGAGTAATAGAGATGTGCAGCATGGAAACTGACCCTTCGATTCAACTTGACCATGCTGACCAGATATCCCAATCTAATCTAGTCCCACCTGCCAGCACCTGCCCCATATCCCTCCAAACCCTTCTTATTCACATGACAATCCAGATGCCTTTTAAATGTTGCAATTATACAAGTCTCCACCACTTCCTCTGGCAGTTCAACCCATACACATTCCACTCTCTGCATGAAAAGGTTGCCCTTAGATCCCTTTTATATCTTAACCCTCTCACCCTAAACCTATGCCCTCTAGTTCTGGACTCCCCCACCCCAGGGAAAAGACTTTGTCTAATTATGCAATGCATGCCCATCATGATTTTATAAACCTCTGGAAGGTCAGCCCTCATCCTCTGACGCTCCAGGGAAAACAGTCGTAGCCTATTTAATCTCTCCCTATAGCTCTAACCTTCCAACCCTGGCAACATCTTTTAAGTCTTTTCTGAACCCTTTCAAGTTTCACAACATCTTTCCAACAGGAAGGAGACCAGAATTGCACGCAATATTCCAACTGTGGCTTAACCAATGTCCGGTACAACTCAACATGACCTCCCAACTCCTGTACTCAATACGCTGACCAATAAAGGAAAGCGTACTAAACGCTTTCTTCACTATCCTAAGGACCTGCGACTCCAAGGTCTCTGTGTTCAGCAACACTCCCTAGGACCTTACCATTAAGTGTATAAGTACTGCTAAGATTTGCTTTCCCAAACTGCAGCACCTCACATTTACCTAAATTAAACTCCATCTGCCACTTCTCAGCCCATTGACCCATCTGATCACGATCCCGATCCCGTTGTAATCTGAGATACCCTTCTTCACTGTCCACGTGGTGTCATCTGTAAACTTACCAACTATATCTCTTATGCTCACATCCAAATCATTTCTATAAATATGATGAAAAGTAGTGGACCCAGCACCGATCCTTGTGGCACTCCACTGGTCACAGACCTTCAGCCTGAAAAATAACCCTCCATCACCACCTTCTGTCTTCTACCTTTGAGCCAGTTCTGTATCCAAATGGCTGGTTCTCTCTGTATTTCACGAGATCTAACTTTGCTA
Organism: Chiloscyllium plagiosum; assembly: GCF_004010195.1. NCBI lineage: Eukaryota > Metazoa > Chordata > Chondrichthyes > Orectolobiformes > Hemiscylliidae > Chiloscyllium > Chiloscyllium plagiosum. The sequence goes on along the minus strand of NC_057711.1, from coordinate 60,670,596 downwards.
ACCAGTCTCCCATGGGGAACCTTGTCGAATGCTTTACTGAAGTCCATATAGATCACACCTACTGCTCTGCCCTCATTAATCCTCTCTGTTACTTCCTCAAAAAACTCCATCAAATTTGTGAGACATGATTTCCCACACACAAAGCCATGTTGACTATCCTTAATCAGTCCTTGCCTTTCCAAATACATATATATCCTGTCCCTCAGGATTCCTTCCAACTACTTGCCCACCACTGACATCAGGCTCACTGGTCTATAGTTTCCTGGCTTGACCTTACCACCTTTCTTAAACCAAGTTAGCCAACCTCCAGTCTTCTGACACCTCACCTGTGACTATCGATGATACACGTATCTCAGCAAGAGGCCTACCAATCACTTCCCTAGCTTCTCATATAGTTTTGGGGTACACCTAATCAGGTCCTGGGGATTTATCCACTTTTATGCGTTTCAAGACATCCAGCACTTCCTCCTCTGTAATTTGGACATTTTTCAAGATGTCACCATCTATTTCCCTACATCTTCCATGTACTTTTCCACAGTAAACACTGATGTAAAATACTCTTTTGGTATCTCCCCCATCTCTAGTGGCTCCACACAAAGGCCGCCATGCTGATCTTTGAGGGGCCTTTTTCTCTCCCTAGTTGCCCTTTTTCCTTAACGTATTTGTAAAGACCCTTTGGATTCTCCTTTACTCTATTTGCCAAAGCTATCTCATGTCTCATTTTTGCCCTCCTGATTTCCCTCTTAAGTATACTCCTACTGTCTTTACACTCTTCTAAGGATTCATTCGATCTATCCTGTCTATACCTGACATATGCTTCCTTCTTTTCCTTAATAAAACCCTCAATTTCTTTAGTCATCCAGCATTCCCTACACCAACCAGCCTTTCCTTTTACCTAACAGGAATATGCTTTCTCTGGACTTTTGTTATCTCATTTCTGAAGGTTTCCCATTTTCCAGCCGTCCCTTTACCTGCGAACATCTGCCCCCAATCAGCTTTTGAAAGTTCTTGCCTGATACCATTAAAATTGGCTTTTCTCCAATTTAGAACTTCAACTTTTAGATCTGGTCTATCCTTTTTCATAACTATTTTAGAACTAATACAATCATGGTCACTGGCCCGAAAACGTCCCCCCACTGACACCTCAGTCACCTGTCCTGCCTTATTTCCCAAGAGTAGGTCAAGTTTTGCACCTTCTCTAGTAGGTACATCCACATACTGAATCAGAAAATTTTCTTGTACACACTTAACAAATTCCTCTCTATCTAAACCCTTAATACTATGCCATTCCCAGTCTATGTTTGAAAAGTTAAAATTCCCTACGATAACCACCCTATTATTCTTACAGATAACTGAGATCTCCTTACAAATTTATTTTTCAATTTCCCTCTGACTATTAGGGGTCTATAATACAATCCCAATGAGGTGATCATTCCTTTCTTATTTCTCAGTTCCACTCAAATAACTTCCCTAGATGAATTTCTGGGAATATCCTCTCTCAGTATAGCTGTAATGCTATCCCTTATCAAAAACACCACTCACCCTCCTCTCTGACCTTTCTACCCTTCCTGTAGCATTTTCTTCAAACAATTTAACAAGCCAGTCTCTGAGGTGCAATTAGTTAGTACGTTTGACTGTTTACCGAGTGATTAGTGGTTTGAGACCACCCAGGGACGGAACTTCGAAAAATGAGACATCAGAATGGTGCAATGCCTCACTCGTGCCAGGATCAAGGAAATATTGGAGTTGGTACAGAATGTTCTCAAAGGTGAGATGGTCCAGCAGGAGTTTGTTATACAAATTGGAACTAACGACATAGGAAGAGAAAAGGTCAAGATTCTGAGGAGAGGATATAGGAAATTAGGCAGGAATTTAAAAAGGAGGTCCTTTGAGGGTAGTAATATCTGAACTAGCATGAGCTAGCGAGAGTAGGAATAGGAGGATAGAGCAGATGAATGAGTGGCTGAAGAGTTGTTGCAGGGGAGAAGAATTCACATTTTTGGATCATTGTAAGGTGGGTGGTGGGACCCAGGGAGATAGTGAGAAAAGAGATCTGTCTGAGACTGGTCCAGTTGGGAAAAGGAGTGTCTCAAACAGTCAGAGCAAACAGGAACAAAGCAGAGAATGAGCTAGGACTGATAAACTGCATCTACTTCAATGCAAGAAGCCCAACAGGTAAGGCAGATGAACTCAGGGCATGGTTGGGAAAATGGGACTGGGATACCATAGTGAGTACAGAGACTGCGCTCAGGAATGGGCAGGACTGGCAGCTGAATGTTCTAGGGTATAGATGCTATGGGAAGGATAGAAGGGGGGATGGAGTGGCGTTTTTGATTAGGGACTAACATTAAGAGTGTACTTAGGGAGGATATCCCTGGGAATACATCCAAGGAAGTTATCTGGTAGAGCTGAGAAATAAGAAAGGATGATCACCTCATTAGGATTATACTATAGACCCATCCAATAGCCAGAGAGAAATTGAGAAACAAATTTGTAAGGAAATCGCAGTGATCTGTAAGAATAATGGGGTAGGTATGCTACGGGATTTTAATTTTCCAAACATAGACTGGGACTGCCATTGTGTTAAAGGCTTGGATGGAGAGAAATTTGTCATATGTGCAAAACTTTCTGAATCAGTATGTGGATGTACCTACTAGAGGTGCAAAATGTGATCTACCCTTGGGAAACAAGAGGTGTCAGTGGGGGAGCACTTTGGGACCAGGGACCATAACTCTATTAGATTTAAAATAGTGATGGAAAAGGATAGACCAGATCTAAAAGTTAAAGTTCTAAATTGGAGGAAGGCTAATTTTGATTGTATGAGGCAAAAACTTTCAAAAGTTGAATGGGGGCGGATGTTGAGAGTGTGCTGCTGGAAAAGCACAGCAGGTCAGGCAGCATTCGAGGAGCAGGAAAATTGACGTTTCGGGCCGGAGCCCTTCCTGATGAAGGGCTCCAGCTCAAAACATCGATTTTCATGTTCTTCGGATGCTGCCTGATCCACTTGCTTTTCCAACAACACACTCTCGACTCTGATCTCCAACATCTGCAGAGCTCACTTTCTCCTTTGGGCGGATGTTTGCAGGTAAAGGGACTTTTGTCAGGTGGGAAGCCTTCAAAATCGAGATAATAAGAGTCCAGAGACAGTATGTTCTTGTTAGGGTGAAGGGCAAGGCTGGTAGGTGTTGGGAATGATGGATGACTAGAGAAATTAAGGTTTTGGTCAAGAAAAAGGAGGAAGCATCTGGTATGATACAGACAACAGAGATCAAGTGAATCTCTACAACAGTTGAAAGGCAGTAAGAGTATACTTAAGAGGGAAATCAAGAGGGCAAAAAAGGGTCATGAAATAGCTTTGCAAGTATGATTAAGGAGAATCCAAAGGGATTCAACAAATACATGAAGAACAAAAGAGTAATAAGGGAGAGAATAGGGCCCCTTAAAGAGTTAGCAAGGCCACTTAAGTGTGGAACCACCAGAAATGGGGGAGTAGTTTGCATCAGTGTTTACTGTGGAGAAGGATATGGAAGATAGAGAACATGGAGAAATAAATAGCAACATCTTGAAAAATGTACATATTATAGAGGATGATATGCTTGTGTGATTCAAGGAAGACTGAGCCGAATTATCCCCATCTCCAGTTCAATTCTACAACTAAGGGAGAGTTGCAGGAGTTAACTTGCAGTGATGGATGGCTGTGTTGACTCAAAATCAGGTGTGGCACTGTTTGCACAGCAAGTGGTGAGGATACAGCAGCAATGACAAAAGGCTCACTCCAAAATGGTCTCACCCACATCCTGAACAATTATGCACCAAGAAACAGCTTTAACATAGATTAAACAAGTCATTTTTTTCAACTGTCTTCTGTTAAACTGCTCTTTGGATACGTCCAGCCTTGTGGAAGACTGTTTAAAAATTACAGATCACCTTTCCAGGACAGAGATGAGGAAATATTTTTTCTTTGAGAAGGTTGCACAATATAGGTAGTTCTCATATAAAGCGTGTTTTAGCAGCACAATTTAGCTATAATGCTGCTGAAGAAATTTTGAGGATGTTTACCTCTGTTCGCAATTCCAGTGGTGATTATTTTGCATGCTTCATTTTCCGTATGTGCTGAAGTCTCTGCACACGCCGATGTCAGCACCAAAGTCTCTGTGCTGTTCTGCGATGTCAGCTTTCACCAGAGCATGTGAGGTGTATAGTACAATACATTGAGCAGCTTCATCTCAAAAATTAAACTAATGTATGCTCATTGCTCTCCCTCTGAGAGAAAGATATTCTTATATTAGCCCTGTATAATTCCTGCAGGACTGCATTACTCTTATACACACCATTTGCCTTTCTAAGTTGTTCTTGTATCTGCATATCTCAAGATCATGCCCCTCCATTTTTGCAAAAATTAGGATTGTCACATGAATGTTAGCAAAAAGCGTCCTGGTCAATGCAAAAGAAAGGATGGAAGAGGAGCTAGATGTTACAAAGTATTTTGAGCATAAGGAGAGAACGTATGATATAGCTTGCTTAATAGGAATGAGGGAGCCTACCTTTTGCCCCATTAAAGACAACAGTGAAAAGACTGAAGCAAGTTGTATTCCTGAAACAAGTCTGACTGCCAGCAAATCTGAGAGGTTATGGCCAAAGGAACTTGAGGAGATGGAGAGGCTCTAAGTGTCTGGATAGAAGATAAAACAAAAAAGCGATCTGGGACAACCTTTCTCACCATAAAGGAGAAAGCTTTATCCATTTATGAAAATTTAAAGAAAATTCTCAAAATCCTGCAGACCCACCTATCTCTCGTGCAAGCAGTGGGTGGTTTGCTGGTTTTAAGAACCACTATGATTGCCATAATGTAAAATTGGTGAATCTGCCTATTCAGGCGAGGAGCATGTGCTGGCATTTCCTCCCACAGTAAAAAAAAATGAAGAAGGCTACACCTTAGAGCAAATCTTCAGTTTGGATGAGACAGGTTTATACTGGAAGAGAATGTCAGCAAGAACTTACATTTCTAAGAATGAAGCACATGCTCCAGGCTTTAAGTGGCAAAGGATTGTATGACCGGGCTGCTGGGTTCCAATGCCAATGGCTATTTAAAACTTAAGCCTGTGGTGATGTACCACTCTGCCAACCTACAAGCCCTGAAGGATTACTTTAAGTCTACTCTAGATGTTTACTTCAGGTCAAGCAAAAAAGGTTGGATGACAGGGCAATTTTTTTCTGATCTTATTGATGATGTTTTGGAAGATGTTTTTAGACGGTAGTGCAGGCAAAAAAAGTCCTGCTACCATTGGTGAGCTTTCTGAAAACATCAAAGTGGTATTTCTACCTCTAAACACAGGATTGACCAGGATTCAGTATCAGCTTTTAAAGCTTATTATTTAAGATGCACATTCAAGAGGCTGATTGCAGCTACTGACAGGGATAATAAGCAGTGTTCTTTAATTTTGGAAGAGCTTTATCATCAAGAATGCTATTGACATTATTGTGGAGATCTGGGGTGATGTCAGTAAGGACTGCCTGCTTGCAGCTTGGCAGCAGCTTTTTTTCAAGATTCTAAAAGATGTGAACTGTCAGAGGAGCTCTGAAAAGGCAAAGAGTTGGAAAAACTCAAATGGCCTCCTTCTTCAAAGACTGCAATTTCCTCTCCGATGTGGTCAATGACGCTCTCCACTGCATCTCCACCACTTCCCGCAACTCTGCCCTTGAACCCCTCCCCTCCAATCGCCACCAGGACAGAACCCCACTGGTCCCCACCTTCCACCCCACCAACCTCTGGATACATTGTATCCGCCTCCGTCATTTCGGCCACCTCCAGACAGACCCCACCACCAGGGATATATTTCTCTCTCCACCCCTATCAGCATTCAGGAGAGACCACTCCCTCTGCGACT
>NC_057711.1:60629728-60664617 GCF_004010195.1 Chiloscyllium plagiosum | reverse complement strand
CAATGACATGCAGGTCCTTGGCCTCCTCCATCGCCAGACCCTGGCCATACGCCACCTGGAGGAAGAGCGCCTCATCTTCTGCCTAGGAACCCTCCAACCACACGGGATGAATGTAGATTTCTCCAGCTTCCTCATTTCCCCTCCCCCCACCTTATCTCAGTCCCAACCCTCGGATTCAGCACGGCCCTCTTGACCTGCAATCTTCTTCCCGACCTCTCCGCCCCCACCCCTCTCTGGCCTATCACCTTCACCCTCACTTCCTTCCACCTATCGTATTCCCAGTGCCCCTCCCCCGCCCTACCTTTTATCTCAGCCCGCTTGGCACATAAGCCTCATTCCTGAGGAAGGGCTTATGCCCGAAACATCGATTCTCCTGCTCCTCGGATGCTGCCTGGCCTGCTGTGTTTTTCCAGCACCACATTTTTCAACTCAAAGAGCACTGTGTTGCCTTTGCAAAGCAGGTTGGCTTAGAAGAAGTTGAAAGTGAGGACATTGAAGAGCTGCTTGAGTCCCACTTTGAAGATCTCTCTACAACAGCTTGTCACAGTGGAAGCTGGAGATGAAAATGATGAAGTCCAGGATACAGTACCATGAGAGCTTTACAATTCTCTTTTCTATCCAGAGGGAAACTGAGAGGTAGTTGCAGCTTTTAGAGGACAACAACTACAATGTAGATTGCAGTAGGGCATCAATTTGTTCAATAAGATATCTGGTCCCCTATTAACAGCTTCTTCCAGACAGAAGAAAAAGGGCACAACAGCAAAAACTGGATGTCTTTTTTAAAGCAACCCCCAACAAACAGTCAGAAGACAATCAACCACAGACATCCACTTCTGTAAACACATCTGCACCTGAAGTTGGTGATGATGATGACCCTCTGTCCTTGCATTAATAATTGTTTCATTAATAAATACGACTTAAACCTTAATTCAGTCCGTGCTATACTTTGTGTTAGACTTTTGGGTGATTTTTGAGCAATCATGAGTGATATTTTTTGCTGGTCTGCCCCAATCCCACTTTTCCTATAGGCCCCATTATTTCTTTTAAGCCATTTTCTATTAAGTGAGGTTTCGCTGGAAAGTCACTATGGCATTATAGGAGAATTACCTGTACTAGAACTCTACCTCAGATGGCAGCAGAGGTGTAGACAGCTTCTTACTACTTAAGGTAACCACATATTATCAGGGGTAGACAGGAGGGTGGAATTCAGAATGCAAAGAGATCAACCGTTACTGAATGGTGGAGTACACTTCAAGTGCTGGACAGCTTACTTCTGATCTTAATTAGTACATTGCTATGTTATGGGTATGAACACTGCCCGTTCCTGTGGAAGATTCCTTGTTCCACAGCATTGGCAAGGACCTTTGGTATCTGATCAGTCCTATTCATTTCTTTGTGATTTTATACTTATGAATTGAATAATTTCTTGTGAACTCCTCTGATAAGATTGATCTTTTTAGGAATGATCAGTGCCTTATGGTTTGCTCTAGCATTGTATTTCTCCATTAATCTGCAGAGATCATTCATCTATTTATAACTATGCAAATATTGATTCCATTGGATACTGAACTCTTTTGATAAATCTTATCAGAATTTTATTTGTTCTGATATTAGAACAATTGACAAAGATTTTCAGTAGTTCTTCACAAGCATCTGTTTTATCCTTCATACCTTGACAAGTTATAATGTCCATCAGTTGCCAATAGTAAACAAGAGTATTTAATTGTTTATCTGCTGCTTTAGTATTTGATTTACTATTCTGTATCTTAAGGATTATCACTTCCAAAATGTCCAAATCAATGTTCTATTTGATCAATCTCTAAAATTGAATTTTTCTGACAATATTGTTTCTGATGTTCGGATGTGATTATTTATTTCAACAACAACACTGGCAAGTTCTGATGAAGAGTCACTGGACATGAAATATTAACTTGTTTTCTCTCCACAGATGCTGTCAGACTTGCTGAGTTTCTCCAGAAATTTCTGTTTTTGTTTCCAGCATCTGCAGCTCTTTGTTTTATTTTATGATTTTTACTTTCCTTGCTTAGAGGCTTTTAATTTGTAGTAACAGCAATGTTACCAATAGTGAGTTTTCCTGTGTTTTAGCATACAAAATGTCTTTTACAGGTACAATGAAAAGGTTTCTCCTGATGAATCAAATTATTTGTAGCCTAAATAAATGATTCCTGTTTTCTTAACTGCTTTACTGAATTAATCCCCACTGTTTTATGGCTCTAATCATAATGTCTGTTTTAATCACTTTTCTTTCTGGCTGATTTCTGCATCTGAAGCTCTAATAATAATCGTCTTTTCTCCTGAATGACTTCCAATGTCTACAGTTAGAATAAATGCCTGCCAGCCTGAGCATGGTTTTCAGTAATGGATCTCCCACATTTTCATAAAGACACCTAACTTACTTCCTCCATTAAATATAGTCCATTAGTCTTCAAATATGTCCCGTCATCAGATTAATTCTTGCTTTGTGGTGCCCATAGGCCTGAAACGTTGGTTTAAATTGCTTCTGTAGCCTTTGACTTCTTCTACTGTAGCCACACATCATAATGCCTGCTTGCCAAGGTCATTGCCAAGACATTTGATGAGAGTTGTAAGCACCTTTCAATAATTCTAGCATTTCCAGCTTCTAATCTTGAACTTTCTTTTAAAGTTTTTCTCACTTACCAGGGATTCTAAATTGATTCACAAAGTCTTAGATGTCTATATCTCACTGGCCGAACCCTGACTCTGGATGGCACGCAATTTGTAACTCTGTTGAGATGACTAAATACTACCTCAGGGAAGCTCTTAACTTTTCTGCTTCAGCACATCTCTTAACAGGCTGGAAGTCAGTTTACCATTGTGGTTTATTGAATCTTGCCAGGAAACTTTCTTCAGCGGGGTTCTTAAGAGTTCAGCTTTTCCTGCTGCTGTCAGTGTGAATTGAATTTTTAAAGCTATGTCTGAAGAAATCTTCAGAATTGAATCACTGCCAGGATGCAGCTAAGACAGCTAAACATTTTTGTATCGCTGTTCACCATCCTATATGGGCAATCTTCACAGTGGCCATTACATTGTTTGTGGCTCATTTCTGCTCACCAATCAGCAGGTTTGCTGCAACTATTCTCTTTTTAGATCTACAGAGCCCTGTTGATCTGGTGTGTCAAAGAAAAACACTTACTATTCTAATGAGAAGAGGTTCTTGTGTTAAAAAAGATGTTGTTGATTATATGTTAGCAGCTGAGTATAAGTTGTACTGATGTGGTAGACATTGTTACAGTGACAATGAAGAGGACTTGGATGACTTAGGACTTGAGATCCTAAGCTGTCCTCCTACTAAGTCGACAGAGCAACATCATTGTAGGGGAGGTGATGGCCCAGTGGTGTCATTACTAGACTATTAATCCAGAATCCGGGTTCAAATCCCACTAAGTACACCACGGAATTTGGAATCATAAAAAATCTGGAATTAAGAAGCTACTGATGACTATGACAGCATTGCCGATAGTTAGAAAAACCCAACTGTCCCACAGGGAAGGAATCTACCATCCTCACCTGGTCTGGTCTACATGTGACTCCAGACCCACAGCAATGTGACTGACTTTCAAATGCTCTGTGAAATGGTTCAGCAAGCCATTCAGTTGCAGCAATTACTATGAAGCCTCAAAGAAAGGAAACCAGACAGATCACCTGACTTGGATTCAGAAGTCTTCAGAATTGAATCACTGCCAGGATGCAGCTAAGACAGCTAAACATTTTTGTATCATGTTCACCATCTTATATATGGGCAATCTTCACAGTCACCATTACATTGTTTGTGCTCACCAATCATTCCTAAAAAAAAATCAATCTTATCAGAGAAGATCAGCTGAAATCACCTGACATTGGATTCTCAAAGAAAGGATTACCTGACATTGACTCAGATACCAGAAAAGACAATGGCTGAAACAGCTCTTTGTAACACCTGGGGTTAGTGCCATAATTGGGAGAGCGGTCTCATAGACTAGTCAAGCAACAAACTGACATAATCTTATTCACCGAATCAAACCTTAATTCGGCAATGTCTCAGGCACCACCATCACCTTCTCTGAATATGTCCTGTTCCAGGGTCAGGACAGACCCAGCAGAGGTGGTAGCACAGTGGTATACAGTCGAGAGGGAGTTGCCCTGGGAGTCCTCAATGCTGACTGTGGACCTCATGGCTTCAGGTTAAACATGGGCATGTAAACCTCCTGCTCACTACCAGGTACTGTCCTCCCTCCGTTGATGAATCAGTATTCCACAATATTGAACAATTGGAGGAAGCATGAGGGTGCAAAATGTGCTTTGGGTGAGAGATTTCAATTATCACCTCTGATGACAGTAACACTACTAATGAAGCTGGTTGGGTGCAAATCTAGAAATCTACTAGATTGGGTCTGTGGCAGGTGGTGAAGGAACCAACAAGTGGGAAAAACATACTTCACATCATCCAGACTAATCTGCTATTGTAGATGCTTCTGTCCATGACAATACTGGTAAGACTGACCACCGCACAGTCTTTGTGGAGACAAAGTCCTGCCTTCACACCTCCATTGTGTTATCACCGTGCTAAATGTGATAGACTTCGAGTAGATCTAGCAACTCATGACTGGGAATCCATGAGGCTCTGTGGGCCATCAACAGCCGCAGAATTATACTCCAGCACAATTTGCAACCTCAGGGCCCAGTATGTCTCCCATTCATTCATTACAGTCAGCCGGGGGAACCAACCCTAGTTCAACACAGATTGCAGGAGGGCATGCCAGCAGCAACACCAAAACTACATAAAAATGAGGTGTTGAAGTTACCAACCAGTACTACTTGCAAGCCAAACAGCATAAACAGCAAGTGATAGTCAGAGTTAAGCAATCCCACAACCAATGGATCTAATCTAAGCTCTGCAATCCTGCCACATCCAGTCATGAATGGTGATGGACAACTAAACAACTCATAGAAGGAGGAAGCTCCACAAATATCCCCATCCTCAATGATGGAAGTATTCGCAGAAATCTTTTGCTAGAAGTGCCAAGTGGATGATCAATTACAGCCTCCTCCAGTGGTCCTCATCATTTCAGATACCAGTCTTCAGACAATTCAATTCACTCCACAAGAGATGAAGAAATGGAGGCTGCAAAGGTTGTGTGCCCTGAAAATATTCCGATGGATGGCTGCAATGGATCATCCACTTGGCACTTCTGGTTGAAGATTTGTGCTCCAGAACTTGCCACTCCTCTAGCCAAGCTCTTCTAGTACAGTTACAGCATTAGCATCTACTGAGCCATTATCTCATCAGTCTATTCTCAATCATCAGTAAAGTGACAGGAGGTGTTACCAACAGTGCCATCAAGCAGCAACTGCTTAGCAAAAACCTGTTTAGTGATGCCCAGTTCAGGTTCCACAAGGGTCACTCAGCTCCTGACCATTGCTGTCTAGGTCAAATATGGACAAAAGAGCTGAATTCCAGAGGTGAGGGGAGAGTGATAGCCCTTGACATCAAGGCCACATTTGACCGAGTGTGGTATCAGGAGCCCTTGTAAAACTGAAATCAATGGGTATCAAGGGGACAAGGTCTCTGCTGGTTAGAGTCATAACTAGCACATAATGGTTGTTGGAGGTCAGTCATCTGAGCTACAGGATATCTCTGCAGGTGTTCTTCAGGGTAGTGTCCTAGGCCGAACCATCTTCAGCTGCTTCATCAATGACCTTCCCTCCTTCCATAAGAAGTGTGCCAATGTTTGTATAATGTTCAGCACCATTCATGACTCTTCTAATTCTTAAGTACTACATGTTCAAATGCAACAATTTCTGGATAATATCTAAGCTTGTGCTGACAAATGGCATGTAATATTCATGCCATATAAATGCCAGGCATGGACAATCTCCGATAAGAGACAACATACTCTCCATTCCTTGACATTCAATGGTGTTACCATCATTGAATCCCCTGCTATCAACATTTTGGGAGTAACCATTAACCAGAAACACACTGGACTCATCACATAAACACAGTGGCTACAACAACAGATCAGAGACTAAAGAAAAAAAACTTTGACAAAAATTTTGACATTTTTTGCAACAATGCTAAAATGTTGTATTATGAGGCAATTATTAATAACAGTTTTAGAGTCAAAGAATGAAAAATTTATAATATGAGGCAAAAGATTATCAGAACTGCAGTTGTTCTTACCATGCACATTATTGAGTCGTACTGAGTGCGTGAAGTGTTGGTAGATACATAGTACCTCTGAAAAAAGTCGGCCACGAGCTATTCTCAAGATAGGAGGTTCTGAAGGAATATATGGCTAGGAAAGAAGGTTCAAATGATTCAGATTAGTGAACTCTAAATTACTATGTAGCATTCTAATGCACACTGAAAGTTCAATGTGTCTTTCAAAGATTTACTATTGCCATACTAACTCACCTGTCCCATTCTTGAGCTTAATAGAAGACTGCAAATAAGAAGAGGACAAATATATTGGAAAAGCTATTCAAGGGCAGGGAAGATCTGTATGGTTAAATATCTGTCAATGATATTTTTGCATAAAACAATTTCCTCCTTCCATGAACTATGTTGACTAAAAAAGAATATATGACAAAGTGCTGAGAACCAAAGCTCTCACTTTAATGAAATGAGTGTTTCCAGTTAGTACACTTATGATTAAGCCTATATAACAACAATTTGTACAACTTTTGCTTTGAAAATTTATAATATAAAAACCTGCATCATTTTGACACCAAAGAAATGAATTGGGAATTTGGGTTTTTGGATTTGGATGATCAAGTCCATTCATCCAGAAAACATGTTCTGAAACTATTTTGGAGCTTTAGCTACCAAAGCCAAAGTTAACGTAATGCATTTATTAATCTTTGAAGAATTGACAGATACCAATTTTAAATTTCCCTTTCTCTGGTTGAAACACAGATACCTGAAAATTTATTGGTAAGATTCCATTAGACTTCAGCCATTATTCCAAAAAGAGGCCTGCAGACCATCAGTGGCATTTCAGTCCTATTGTCTCTGTTATGTCTTTTACTATATGACCAGTTTATTCTACAAATTAAATAATTGATGAAATATGGTAAATTTCCTGTGCCAATTAATGAACAGTGACATTGTTCCAAGTCAGGATGGTGTTTGGCTTGGAAACAATTGCAGATGGTTGAGGTCACATATGTGGAAAGTGCTGTCAAAGGAGTCTTGGTGAGTTGCTGCAATGCATCTTGTAGATGGTACACACTAGTGCCACTGTGCACTTATGGCAGAGAAAGGGAATGTTAATTATTCAAAACATCAGTTTACAAAAAAGACGAAACTAAATCTTGAAGTAGACACAGATTGTAATTTATATAACAAGGCAATTATGGAGCTGTTAAGAAGAAATAGATCTATTTAATTCTTCTAGCTCTGACTTTGGTTACTTTAAGACTTTAAAACTATTCATTGGTTTGAAGGAGAAAACAATCTTTATACTTTAATTAGGCCCACTCCCTGTGCTCTTTCCCAATAGTTTTCAATGTTTCTTTTCAAGTTTATCTTCACTCACTATCTTCAGCATTCCCTTTCAGCACCATATATTGCTTACTCCTTAGTCACCCTTGAAGAGATGCTCATGAGTTGCCTTCTCAATCCACTGCAATCTTTTTGTTACAGGTAATGTTATTAGGAAGGGAGAACCAACAGAATTATGTTGAAAAACGTCTTTACACAGCAGCAAGAATTGGACTTGCAGAGCTGCTCTTGTAGAAAGCTCCCATGAACACAACAGGCTATTGGTCGTGTTCTGTACTGTAACCATTTCATGATTCTGTAATCACTTTAATTGTATACTGAAGGTTTTTAAAAATAGCAGTCTGAATTAAGTTACAATAAGAAATGTTTCCAAAGACCTTAACAGCTGAAATTACACAAGCCATACAAACATCTATTTCTTATTGAAAGATAACATATAATAAATAAAAACAACAAGTTCTGTAAAATAGGCAGGATAAGCAGCACCTTAAGAGAATGACAGTAAAGAAGCAAGATTTTCATGTGGGGTTTGGAGTCCTGATGTTGGGACCAACTGACCCTTCTCTCCCACTCCTCACCAAATGTGTACTTGCCAGGAGATAGACAGACTCTGGAAAGCTTACAAGACAGACTAATAATTAGTCATCTTCATATTCACAAACCTATCAGCATGGTTGGTAGGTTCCCAAAGCTGCTTGGCCAGTCAGAGTCGGGATAACTCCGCACCCAACATTTCAGGCTGTCACAGATAAATAGCCAATAAGAAGGCAGTGGAGGGTGGTGGAAGGTAAGACCAAAAATTTAAATTGATACAACACTTCATCTTTCTACCAGACATCTTCTGGAATTAAAATTAGGGACACTAATTTCTAGATTTTAATCATTTCTCAGAAAGACAATTTAATCATTTAAACCCTGCTTGGCCTATCTTTTCTTCCCATTTGCCTCACATCAGAAATTGCTAAGGAAGGGTCACTCAATCCAAAACCATTAAACCTGATTTCTCTCCACACTTGCTGCCAGACCTGCTGAGATGTTCCAGCAATTTCTGCTTTTGTTTCTGACTTACAGTATCCACAGTTCTTTAGGTTTTTATGCCTTACATCATCATATCCTTTGTCATTTAATCAGTCCTGCCAGCCACTGTACCACAGAGAGTTCCTTTTTGTTTGTTATTTGTGTTTGTATTTACTTAATAACAGCATACCTCTACATTTTTCAATGGATCATAACAATTCCATTTTTCTTTCAAGAAATGCCAAATGGGTGCTGAGCATTTCTAAGTACTTTTGTCTTTATTAAATAAAAAAATATATTTGGTTTACCTTAGCTTCTCCATCAGGCAAGAAGAGATAGGCACCACTCTTATCCCGGTTACTTGTGGTTCCATACCACCAAAACTGAATATTTATCTGATGTTCACTCTGATTCTCCTTGATGTTTATTTTCTAATATGAAAGGAAGGGAATTTGGATATTTGATCATCTTAAGTTGTCTTAAAATATAATTTAATATTACTTATCTCCATTTAACTAACGTTTTAACTTGTATCTTCATCAAAATATGTACAGTTGTAACAAATACGCAAGTGAACCATGAGAACCCCTATAAAATATTACACGCCAACTATCAGTAACATGTGAAATAGCTATTTGTCAAATTTTCTCCTTCAAAAGAAACAACACTCAGTATGCATGATTTGCAGATATACAAGGAATATTCATAATTGAACACATGACTCCTAGAATGAAGCATCATTATACCACAGGTTTAGATGGTCTTACTTCTGTATATGTATAAGAGCAGAAATTGGTTTGGGTTGTTCCATTACGATTCATGGTCCAAAACAAATCCTACGTTGTAGGAGCAGAAGTTGGCCATTTGGCCCCTATTATTCCCAAAAGCATAAATATCTGGGCGGCACAGTAGCACAGTTAGCACTGCTGCCTCACAGCGCCAGAGACCCAGGTTCAATTCCCGCCTCAGGCAACTGTCTGCGTGGATTTCCTCTGAGTGCTCCGGTTTCCTCTCACAGTCCAAAAATGTACAGGTTATGTGAATTGGCCATGCTAAATTGCCTGTAGTGTTAGGTGAAAGGGGTAAATGTAGGGGTATGGGTTTGGGTGGGTTACTCTTCGGAGGGTCAGTGTGGACTTGTTGGGCTGAAGGGCCTGTTTCCACACTGTAAGTAATCTAATCTATCTAATTTTGGATGAATTGACAAAAAACGTCCTGCAAGTGATCTGATAAATTTCCAGATTTAACAGAATCATATTACTGCACCAAGAGTATCTTTTTTGTATACTTTCTATTTGTTAACTGATATTCACAATACCTACTTATCACTCAACGGACTGGACCTTGTGTGTATCAAGAACTAGCTTGCTACGTTTTTCATTTATTCAAAAAAGTATCGTGTAAAAGGCTAGTTAACAAATTTGAGGCTCCTGGAATAGGAGGGTGACTGTTAAATTCGAAAAGAAAATTGGCATAAGGACGGAAAACCGCAATTTATGGGAAACAGTAATTTTTTTCAGACCAGAGGATGGTGGACAGTGGTGTGCACCAAGAGTCATTGCCAGGACCACTGCTTTTTTGACATATACCGTGGGAAAAAAGACCTTGGCTATTCATCCTATCCAAGCCCTTCATGAATTAAAAACCTCTATAATGTTACCCCTCAACCTCCGATGCTCCCGGGAAAATAGCCCCAGCCTATTCAGTCTCTCTCTGTAGATGAAAACCATCAACCGCAGCAATATTGTTTTAAATAATTGTTTTCACCCTTTCAAGTTCAACATAATCTTTCCTGTAGCAGAGACACCAGAATTGAAAGCAGTATTCCAGAAGTGTCTTAACCAATGTCCTGCACAACTGCAACATGAGATCCCAAATGCTATAATCAATACAATGACCAATAAAAACAAGTGTACCAGATGCATAGAGTACAAAAGCAAGGAGGTGATGGTGTAAGACATTTGTTAGACCTCAACTGAAGTACCATGTATAGTTCAGACACCACCTATAGGAAAGATGTGAACACATTAGAGAGAGTACAGAAGAGATTTACAAGAATGGTTCAGAGAATGAGAAACTTCAGCAATGAGGATAAATTAAAAGAAATTGGAGCTGTTCTCATTGAGGAAGAAGACCGAGAGGAGATCTGAAAGACATCTTTAAAACCAAAGGCCAGTTGGACAGAGTAGGTAGGGAGAAGCTGTTCCCACTCATAAAAGAACAACAAACAAGGAGGACTAAATTTAAAGTTTAAAAGTGATGTGTCAACAAAGCAAGAGAGTGTGAGAATTTTTTTTCATAAAATGGTTAGGGCATGGAATGCCCTGAATGGAAATGTGGTGAAGGCAGATTCAATTGAGGTACTCAGCGCAGCACTGGATGATTAACTGGATAGAAATGGTGTACCTGGATATTGGGGAAAAAAGCAGAAGATTGGCAGATAGTTATAAGGCCGAATGGCCTCCTTCTGCACCATAATAATTTGGTAATTCCGAGAATGTGAAGAAGAACAATTTTACACTGGGTAGTAATGGCCTGGAACTTGCTACCAACCAGCAATTAATTCAAGCATAAGTTGCACGGGAATCTGAAGAGAATAAACTTTGGGACTGTAGGGACAGAGTGAAGAATAGGTATACCTGGGTTGCCCAATGAAAACCTGGCACAGACTCAATGGCTCTAATGACTTCCTACTGTGTTTTAACTAATTCCAAGAGAGTATCTATTTTTGAATGTCTCTGAGGAATCAAGTTTATGTTAGATTGCCATGGTTTGGGTTCATTCAACAATTTCAACTTTTCCCACATTTTTGCAAATATCTTTTTCCAGCCTCCTTGTGTCTTCTTCACAACTTATTTTCCCACCAATCTTAGTGTCATCAGCTAATTTTGCAACTATGCTTCAGCCACTTTGTCCATGTATTTATATCAATTGTAAACAATTGAGGTTTGCAATAATGTTTCCTGTGGCACATGACCGATTACATCTTGCCAACTAGAAAAAGACCCATTTGTGCTTTCTGTTAGTCCGCCAATCTTCTATCCATGTCAATATGCCACTCCATACAGAATGAGCCTTTATTTCCTATGATAACCTTTGTTGCAGCAAATTATCAAATGAATTCTGGAAATCTAAGCACAGTACATCCACCGATTCTCCTTTATTCCAACGTTACTGCCTCAAAATGTTTGGATGATTTAATATGATTTTCATTTTTACAAATCCATGGTAGGTCTTCTCAATTACCTTGAATGTATCTAATTGCCTTGCTATAACCTTTTTGCATCTATAGATTCATATAGTATAGAAGAGGCCCTTCAGCCTTTAGTCTACATTGACTAAACTATTCTAAATCTACACCAGTCCCACTTTCCAGCACTTGGCCCACAGCCTTGAATATTGTGACATTTCAAGTGTTCATCCAAGTACATTTTAAAGGTTGGGAACCTCAACTACACTACGAGGCAGTGACTTTCAGACTCCCACCACCAATATTTTCCTCAAATTCCTTCTAACCTTTTGCCGTTTACCTTAAATTCATGCCCCCTTGTTACTGACTCTTCAACTAAGGGGAGCGGCTGCTTATTCACCCTACATATACACCAAAATCAGAATCACACCTCAGCCCTCTATGTTCAAAAGAAAACAACCTGAGCTTATTCACCTCTCCTCAGAGCTAAAATGTTCCATCCAAGGCAACATCCTGGTGAATTTCCTCTGCACCCCCTCCAGTGCCATCACATTCTTCCTATAGTGTAGTGACTAGAACTAAACACAGTACTCCAGCTGTGGCCTCACCAAAGTTTTGTATAGCTCTAACACATCATCCCTGCTCTTATAATCTATTTCTGAAATATCACCTTAAATATCTGCACAGCATCTCTTTAAACCTAGTTTGCCAATTCACTTTAGCCAACTTTGCTTTCATGCCCTCAAAATTAAGAGATGGTGGTGGCAGAATCAAGTTTCTGTTTGAACTTAGAGAAACAGATCCTGCAGAATAATGAGGTAGCTGAAAAAGACATGCGAATCATTAGGAACAACCAACAATACTTCAAGCATTTTTAAAACAGGGTTTGCATCTATGCTAGTGGCTAGTGAACACAGCAATGGTTGGCCAATACTGAAGACTGCACCAGTGACTGAATGCAAGAATAAAAATAAACTTTTGCAAAGAAAAAATGCAAATCAAATATATCAAAATTTAAATCGTATTTTAGTTTGGCTTGTTTGCTAATGTGATTCTGACATGAACAAGAAAAGAAGCATCAGCCAACGAAGTGATCGATTTATTTATAAATACAAGTTTACTGAATGAGTGTGATAGTTCTATACAAACCAAAGAAACATATTTCTAGAATTTTATACCTTTAAGAAACCTTTAGTTCCTGAAAACCAAGCCTTCAAATTTAGATTTTCAATAGTGATGTCACCAGTGTAGCTTTTCAGCGTGTCAATCTTGAAAGGACTCTCCACGCTTGTTTCTTCCCTTCCATTTAGGTATACAGTGTAATCAGTGAGCATAGGTTTGATATCTGGAGCCTCCACTAACTGGTAGAGCCCCAATCCCAGCGCTGATACATGTGCCACAAAGGAAATCTGTTGGAAGAATAAAAAAAGTGGAAATGTATCAAATGTAAAGCTTAAATTTTGACCCATTTCACAGATAGACATAATAATCGTAAGGTTCAGTGTACTTCAAATTTAGTCATTCTACCAGGTTGAGCTTCTTAGATCAATCTCTGAAATTTACAATTCCCAGCTGAGAGAATAGAACTACACCACTGATCAAATCGAAACTAAGAATTTTATTCATAAAAGTAATTGATCCAGAATTCTAGGATCCCAGGAGATTACATTAAACCATTGACTTTAAAATGGATTGGGTAGTTTTTGATTATCTTTCAGGACAGCATGAAGTTGTAGCGTTGATGTTTTATAACAGAACAGGTCTCCAAAATTGTGCGACAGTATCGAAAGTTACAGTCTTACGTTGAGACAAAATGATTTATGGGGATCCCATACCAGTGAATAAAACTCTCTCTGCAAGTACATTGTTACAAAGATGCTTTATATTTAGCATTTTTTGGAGGATTAAAATTTTGAAAGAGTTAAAAAAAGGATTTGTTGCAAGTTTTATGAAAATACATAAAGCTGTCTATTTTAAAGAGGTTTTTGAATGTTCACTTTGGATATTGCATTTTTTTTAAAAAAACAGGCTTTCTGGAAATAACATAACTGGTGATAACTGTCTGCTATTCTGTAGACCTCTGCTTGGACTGATAGAACAGTGATTTGTTTGAAGAAGTCTCTTTTTTACCCTACTCAGTAAAACACATTTACTTCAAAGAAAGCCTGATTTGAGGGAATCTGAGGTTGAGGGAAGATTGCGAAGAACAAGGTGCCTAGGTGACCCTTCTCATTACTGCAAAGATAACCCTCTGGTTGAGTTTAAGTTGAGACACAGAATTTCACAGAATCCCTAGTGTGGAAGCAGGTGATTCACTCAACGAGACCACACCAACCCTCTTAACAATAGCCCACCCGGATCCAGCCCCCACCCTATTCCTGTAACCCTGCATTTCCCATGCGGAACTTACCTAGCCTGCATATAGCCTGGACACTATCGGCAATTTAGCCTGGCCAATTGACCTAACCTGCACATCTTTGGACTCTCAGAGGAAAACCACAGCACTTGGAGGAAACACACACAGACATGGGGAGAATGTGCAAACTCCACACAGACCTATCCCAATGGCTGGGATTGAACGCAGGTTCCTGGCGCTGAGGTAGTAGTGCTAATTGCTGAGCAACTGTGCCACCCCAAATTTATTGTTTTGTCTTCGTATTATCAAATATTTTAATCAGATCGACAATATAAAACATGTACAAAATACAAGCTATTGTTTTGAATATTAACCAGGTACAGACATATTCGTTCTTTTAAAAAATGATTGAGGTAACATTTCAAGATTGTATTTTCTGATCATGCTTTTGTCAGACACCACTGTGCGTGATGAGTGTCTTGACCAGAACATCAGAGCAACAGACTCCAAAGCAGTGTGTACTTTATGTTTTTACCTTCAAGAATGACCTATTGGTCAAACTTTTATTTCAGAAAGTCAATCTCTTCAGAGAACTTGCTTGCTTTCTTCCTGAAGAGAAAGCTGCATGCTTCCATGTGAGTTTAAGGAATACACATTTATACTTTTATTTTACTTATTGTACGTGTTGACCAATTATTGCATCATTAATGAATAAGCCTCATTTTGATAATAAACCAACCGTTTCATTTATTAAGAAATTTGATCAATAGATCATGTAGGTTTGAAATTTTTTTTGATAAAGTATTTAACTGGTCATCTTAGTAACTAAAAAAATTTATGCTGGAATAATGGAGTTGCGGAACTGGAATGAGACTAACTAAAAAAAGATGGTGCACTCCTCCTGCCTCAAATAATACAAAATTATAGAATAACTTGCAACCATAGTAATAACTTTGCATCTAATGCATCAATTTAAGTTGCGACTGGAACAAGGTACAAATCAATGTAATATGGCATGGTGGCTCGGTGGTTGGCACAGTTGCCTCACAGTGCCAGAGAGCTGGGTTCAAATCCGTTCTCCCCATATCTGTGTGGTTACCTCTGGGTGCTCCAGTTTCCTGCCACAGTCCAAAGACATGCAGATTAGATGGATTGGCCTTCCTAAACTGCCCATGGTGTCAAGGAATGTGCAGGCTAGGTAGATTAGCCATGGGAAATGCAGGGTTACAGGGATGGGGTGAATGTGGGTGGCATCTCTTCAGAGGATCAGTGCAGAACTGATGGGCCGAATGGCCTGCTTCAAAACTGTAGGGATTCTACGAAATTAAATGCAAACAACGAAGAAAGGAAAGCCACAATTTAAAAATATTAAATTCTGTTAGATGCAAAAGTCAAGAATGAATCAAAAATTAGAAAAATTAGGCTGAATCTTTGTCAAGTTTTTGAAGGATTTATTTGCTGAGGCCAAGCAAGTTCTCTTGCCATAGCTTCCCTCATTGACTACCTGCCCTGTCTCTATGGCACCCCTCTCATCCGATTCTAACCACATTATACCTGTCACCATTCCTGAAAGAACTCATCATTCACTAGATATCCACCAAAACCTAGCAACTCTGGCACTTATTCTATATATAAAAGACCACTATGCACCCATATGAACACTAAACTGTGAAGCTGCGCTATTCGGTGACAGTCAATCAGATCATGTTGAAGGAGATGAAGATGGTGCCATGATTCTCTGACAGGGATCCAGAGGTCCTGGTAAAGACATGGTTCAGAGGAGCCGTGTCATTATCCGGATGATTGGCAGTAGAGATCATAACTCCAAATTGTGCCAGAGTGGTCTAACATCAACACCTAGATCAGTGCATGGCAGCTGGCTGTAGCAAGGATAAGTGCCACACTCTTCTCTATGATACTTCATATTCACCCTGCCCCAATTCCCACAAAGGTTCATGCTTGACCACACTCACTATTACAAGCAATATCGTCCATTTTTTTCAAATTCACTCATGGGATATGGGGCAGCATTTGTTGACCAAACCTAGTTGCCTTAGAGAAGGTTGCAGTCAGCTGGCTTCTTGAACTGCTGTAATCCATGTGGTTGTAGGTAGACCCACAATATCATCAGGGAGGGAGTTCCAGATTTTGACCCAGAAATTTCTTCAGCAGTGTTTCTTTAACACAGAAGAAACAACAATACATTTCCAGATCAAGACAGTATGCGGCTTGGAGGGGAATTTGCTTTTATTCCAGCAACCACACCATTAACCATGCATATCCTGTGCACTGCCTCCTGATTTGCCCACGACACCTCACCAAACCACCTACACTAATGCTGTGCCACCCACTTTTACCTCACTTAGTCCCTCCCTTTCTCCTTCTCAGAGAAGACAGTCCAAATACAGCAGAAAGAGCCCAGATGGGTGCCCAACATCAGGTTCATCACCCACCATGAGGAGAGAATCCTATGCCTTAAAGTAGAAAACTGAGACTGCTCTGCAGGAATGCTGAGACATCCATGTCTTACCACTGTGGCAATGTTATGTTCTCCTTGAATTTTTTCAAATGGGGGTCATAAAAGTTGAGGAGCTGATTTGTTCAGAAGTGATTACTTTGAACAATGGCAGGGAGTGGCCAGTTCTACCAATTCAGGTTTTCTTCTAGTTTGGTTTATTTCAGCAAGCAGTCAGAAAACTGCTAGGGACCTAGAGAAGCAGCATCAGTGAAAAGAGGTTCCAAGCTTCAACAGAGGTCTTGCCTGGACTTTCTCTCTGAAATCTCTCCTGCATGTAAGATCCTGTGTTTGAATTTACCTTTTGCCAAGGGGTGTGTTTATGGGATGTTGCAGGGATTGGAACAGCTTCATTAAGTTGTCAGTCAGTTGAGTTATCAAGTTATTTATTCTAAATTCGGTTTGCTTTTGTTCGTGTTTCATTGTACTGTCTAAATAAATTCTCTTTTGTTTAAGGCTGAGTGGTTTGACAAGCTGCATTACTTCTTGAATATCCACTCTACATATGCCTTGACAAAAAAATAGAAGTTAGGGTCTGGGTTACCTTCTTAAAAGGTTTTGAGGGGGTCTGGCCCCCGATTTCAGTTTTTTTAAAATTCATTCACAGGATGTGGCGACCACGGCCCGGCCAGTATTTATTGCCCAGCAGACAGTTGACAGGCAACCACATTGCTGTGCATCTGGAGTCACATGAAGGCAGATTTCCTTCCACAAAGGACATCAGTGAACCAAATAAGTTGTTCTGACAATCAGCAACAGTTTCATGATCAACATTGGACTCTTAATCCCAGACTTTTTATTGAATTCAAATACCACCATCTGCCATAGCAAGATTTCAACCTCGGTCCCTGGAATATTACCTGGCTCTGTGGATTAATGATATAGTGGTAAGGCCATTGATATCCCATTAAAGCACCACTCTTCATTCCACTGAAACTCTCTCATTAACCCTAGTCAGTGTCAATCATTCCACATCAGTTCAAACCTCTGGACTCAATGCCTTCTTTCTCTTGTATCTCATTATGACATTTCTGTAGTTGGCTGAGAAAGAACCTTCCTAAGCTGCTGGCATTCCGTTGACTGCCAGAAACCAGGCATCTGCTCAGCCCAGGCAAGAGAGGACCCTGTGATGTTGGCAACCAGGGAAGTCATCCCAATACACAGGGAGGCATGGAAACGGCAGACAGATATGTGGGAGGCAATGATGTTTTTTGTTCAGAGGCTGCAGGATTGCAGCTAAACTATGGGGATGTAGCTACCTGGTGTATGCAATCTTCTGGCTGCTTCTGTGGACATGTTAGCAAACCTATACTTCATCGCCTTTGCCATTGGTCCTCAGGACTGAAGACGTGGGAACAGGGAGTCTGATGACAATTTCAAGATGCCCTTCCTTTCAAGGGGATAGGGTAGTGAGAAGAGGCACATAGCTAAAGGAGGAACCACACACAGACCCATTAAAAAAATTCCTCTCTGGACACTTGAGTGATGGACAGACCCTCCACGTTTACTATGCATGTCCTGTGCCAGCCCTTGGAAGTTTTCACTTGCACTCTGCAGCATATCGGGGCCACCTGGATGCAAATGCCCTTGGGGTCGCCCAGAACCAATGGACTCTGCTGCCAAGCAGGATCTCTCCACCCCCACTGTGGAATCTGGGACAATACCAAAATATAATGAAAGGGAAATAAATTAAAACAACAATTTTGAGGGCACCTTAGTCAAACTTTTGGTGACAATGGACTGTATATGTACTATCACACAGAGAAAATGTGATTGACTTTGCACTACACCAATTTGCTTGAAGATATGTGTAGCCCTGATTGTAACTGTGGCTGCGTGATGTCAAACTTTATACCCATACAGGATGTACCATGGATTAATGTCTTTGTTGACAGCCTAATGCAACAAGTAGAAGCAAGATGAAAAAGTCACATATAGGGCAATGAGATCTGCTGGAACCATTGCCCCACGTTGTCCAACGTCCCTATTCTGTCCTTAGCCTCTGTGTTCAAATGTGTTAATGTGAAGGTCGCATGGAAGTGTACAGTACTGTGATTAAGATTGTCAAGTAGTAGGAGGCTGCAAATCTGTGTCCTATATGCATGGTGCAATGTCACATTTTGTTGCCCTCCAAAGGGCTTCACATCAGTCGATCTTGTTGCCCCCTTCAGCACAGTTCAAGACATTTATGCCACCCACTCTGAGTGTGGTTGCTGCTATTTTTTTCACCACTATACTGTAAATTTTCAGTTCAATGAAAGGTGACTCAAAATGCTTTTCAGGTAGTGGTTTCCAGCTTCGATTTCCGTGAGGCCCCAAACATCCAGATCACCATCCTAATAGCCCTTCCCAAAAACATCTTAGGCTTCGCACCTCCCCAGGTCTCCATCTAACTCATCTACATGAGCCTACACTAATCAATACTCCCAGTCCCTAGCATACGAGGTGATTATTGCCAGGTGTGCTTATAGATTGCCAACCTTGAAGCTAGGGAGCTGTTGACCTCTGATAAACACAAGCCCTGCTCTGATCCATAACCTCTTGTTTACTCCAGCCTAAATTAGATTCCTGAGTCTGTTTGTTTTAGCAGCAGCCCACCTTTTCCTCCCTACCCCTTTTGCCCTTTGTTTCTCTGAACAGACCCAATGGACTGATCTTAGCCTATCACCTTGAGTGACTTAGTTAGACAGCCAGGGATGAGAAGTGCCCTTATTGAAGCTTGTACACATATGTCTGGCTATGTAAGCCCTAACCCCCAGAATGACCATTATGGAACCACAGGCTTGACCGTGCCCCATTCATTAGACTGCAGAAGCCAGAGCCCAATCCCTAACAGAGATGCCTGACTGTTGTCAATCGCCAGGATTGGTATCAGAGAATGTCCTTGATTACTGTGCTGGAGCACCCTAACTGATGGATGCCTCTATGGACTTCAGTGAGGACTACTCCACTAAGAGTGGGAGACATGGGCAGTTTGCACATGCTTGCTATCTAGGTTGCAGTTGAAGTGTGAGTTGACACGGGGCATGCTGACACGAGGCGCAGAAGCACAAGATGGCTGGTGAGCCATAAACTGGTCACTTAGCACACAAGATGGCCGCTGAGCCATTACATGGAAAATACAGCAAAGCATACACAGATACTGCCTGAGGCTAACAGGATATCAGCGCAATAGACACAGATGATTATTTTAAGGCGAGTGGGGGAGAGAATACACATCAGTAACATCTACTACTCGCCGAAGTGTCCGAGTCCAGCCACCCTCTTAGATAGAAATGTTAACTACCTGAGACTGCTTGGATACAAGTGTTAATACTTCAGATCTGCAGTAATGGAAAACGATCTGCCTTCTCAAGAAGGACGATCACAACCACTGAAACTGACAATGATTTTGTGATGTTTTCTGTAAACAAAGCATGCTGTACAAATGATACTTGAGCTATTGTACCACAAAATGTATAAAATATCATGACATGTGCTCCGAGAGTGAGAGAAGGCTCGCAGCTGACAGTTGTGCTAACAAACGTCTCTCTCTCTCTCCCCCCGGTGCTCTGGTTTCTTTGTACAATAAACTCTGTCGTTGAATCCCGATTCTGACTCAGAGACTGGTGATTTTCCCCACAAATCAGTGTAAGGCATTGGCACATGGTGCAAGGTGAAACTGATGTAGCTCACTGCCATACAAAATGCACACCCCCTTGACTGAGGACTACTAACCAGCAGGGCAAGCTGCCTGGTTGTACGACTATGCTATTTGGGATGAAATGGCAAGGCAAGACAGGGATGTTGAGTGTATGCAGGTAGGTGTTAGGTGTATGACAGCTAAAGCAGCATGGAACAGTCTTGTTTAATTTGTGAGCTCAGTACTTGTTTACGTGTACAAAGTGTCTTTGCAGCAGCCTTTTAATGCAGATCGGTGATTCCTAAACATGTTGTCAGTGGTTTGGAGAGGTGCTATGTGGGGTTGGCAAATATCAGATGCTGATATCCATGGATGAGAGGTGTATGCACTGGGTGTCGATGCACTGTGCCCTGAGGGGTCGTTGCATGTTGAGCAACATGGAGGCTCTTTGTAGCTAGCTGCATGCTGAACTCAGCAGGTACTTGTTCTGACTTGCACATTGCAAATTCTTGGCATTTAGTTTGCTCACAGAAGATGCTAGGGTGGGAAGCTGCATATTAGTGAAGTGAGATGTGCAGTTAGTAAAGTTATTAACATGCAGATATTGCCCTTAATAGGCAACTTGCTGCTCCCTAGTGTGAGCCTGGCCTTGCTGGATGTCTTGAGTGCTTCTGCCAAATTTCTCACGATTGCCCATGTTGTGCAGACCCCTGTAAGATTCTGTTCTATGTAACTAAATAGTGTTGTAACTTATCATTCTTGTTCAACTTCAAGTCTGATGTTTTTCACTCAGACCCTGACAGCACATCATTGTTGTTTTATTTTTACAATGCAATTATATTAAATATGGGCTGTATTTTGTACTGATCATGGAACAGCACGAGCACTTTGTTTGACCTGCACCAGTGATACTAACAGAATTCAACTTCCTACCAGCTCAGAGCACCACAAGGCCTGATTTCTGAATCTCGCCTGTTCCCGGAGGCATGGGGGTTTCAGATTAAACTCACCACAGTCATCAAGCTCTCAAATGGGAGTGCAGCCAATGGTCAACAAGGATTATGTTGACTTTCAATTTTTCACTTCATTGGTTTGGGGACAGAATTAGAATATGTTTAAACTAGCAGTTTCTGTGATAATTGCAAACATGAAAGTCTGGAGTGGAGCAGCTGATATAGAACTATGACAAAAATATGACAGAATAATGGTGCAGTTAACCATTGAGTAGTTAATCGACACAGAGAATGTAGACACTAGGTTGACTTATTAGTCTTTGCTGTGCTCACGGATTACAGATGGGCAGTAAGATGATGCTACAATTGACTCGCTGGTTAACAAGGGCTGTCATTCCTGATGGCCCTCTACTGAGGAAGAACCAGCAGAAAATTGCCTCAGGAGCTATTTGTAGTAAACTTAACAGATTTATCTTTGCATTAAACACAGCAAACAGACTTCTTTAAACCTCGCTGATCTGACTGGATCAGACCTTTTCGTAACTGTATTTGTTGTTGAATGGTCTCATTCATTGTTTAAGTATACTTAAAGGAACAAATAAATGTGAATAATAAAACAAATAAATTATAACACACCTGGAATAGGTCTTTAGAAATTGTAGTGGATCTGTCCCAGACTGCACTAATTTGGGCTTCCACTGGCTGCCCTGAACCAGTCAGCACTCTTACTTTGTGAGAATTTACTTGCACTGTTACAACAGAAATGCGGTCCTGGTCTGTTGGGTTATAAAGGACAAGGAACCTGAAACATGAACATTTCCATTCCTTAAGATATTGCCATGATTTTTCAAATGCTGTTATGTTAACAAAATGCACAAATTATTGTTTGATCTAGTATACAGACACCAAAAACATTTAGTTTGATTAAAAACAACTCAAAGCGCATATACATGTCAAAAGCTGAAATCTTACCCAAATTCCTTTTGAAAAATTTTAGACTTCTAACAGTAGAAACTGAAAAATGCAAACATCTTCCTCATGTATCAAGTGTTAACCTAGCTCAAAGGAAAATTTTCATCCTTTTCAGACAATTTATAGGTAATGACATTATTTCTTTGATCTCTGTGGCCTAACATCAGCTGGCAGAACTTTCACATCTGAGTTAGAAGATTGCGCGTTCAAGTCACACTATTCCATACACAACAGCACAAAAATCTAGGCTGACAGTCCCAGCACAGTGTCAAAAATAGGCGTTGTTTGAATTAAATGTTAAACTGATATTCTATTTACCGTATCAGATGCACATAAAAGATCCAAATGTACTATTTCAAAGATGCTCTGTGCCTGGCCAATGTCTTAGTCTCAATTAACTTTAAGTGAGAAACAAACAAACAATGTGGTTGTTACTAAATTGACATCTGTGCAAATTGCAAGTCTTTCGTTTATCTTTCTGCCATGTTAGAAATAGCCACAATTGAACAATAGTATAAAAGTTAATGGAACTACAATGTTCAATGTAACCACTTACAATACATTTTGAGAACCTGAAAGATTCAGCTGTGAAGGTTAGAGGAATCATCTTGATGCTTATACTTTGGTGAGATGATGCAGAGATGTCAGCATATTCCAGAGGAGAAGGAAAAAACAAAGAGGGATCTAAGGCAGAAATTCCTTTGTTCAAGAGCCAGTTTGTGAAATTGCGTAAAAAGAGAGCCATCATACAAGATCCTGTCTCATCTGTCCAAAAACGTGCCAATGTGTTCCGTTACATGAAGACAGATGGCAGAAATGTACGACCCAGAGTGGACAATATCCTCAAATCAAGGGACTGCCAACCAAGACAAGGAGCAGTGCAAAGCAGGGAGGATGCAGTCACACTGGGCCAGACGGAATACTGTGAACAGTTTTGATCCACTTATCAAAGGAAAAATATGCTGGCATTGGAGGCAATTTAGGAAGGAATCACTAAGTCCAGTCAAAGATTGTCAGAGGAGCTATAATCTCATTAATAGTAAAGCAGACTTGATGGGCCAAATAGTCTGCTTCTGCTCCTACATTTTATGTGAATAAGCTGTCTGACATTTCTGTTCTTTTTTTTCTTTTCTCCCCCACGCTACTGCCTAACTACGGCACTGCTTAATTTTTCCCCAGCACCCATGTTGTGTGTGCACTGTGAGACACAGTGAAAGACACAAGGTATACGAATTTTTATTCAGTTTCTACCACCAAGAAGAAAAAAAACATCAAACATCTAAGTGGTCAGTGACAAGCAGTGCCCTTCACATCAAAGGGCAATGCTGCGTGATCAAACAGTGATGGGGAGGGCAGGGATTAAATCAAAATAGAATTGGACGGGGAAATAATGCACTCCACTCCCTGCTGCACCCATCTCTCCCTGAACAACTCTAGGGTGTTGGTGGACACCACGTGCTCCTTCTCCAGAGACACCCAGGTTCTAACGTAACCGCAGAAGAGGGGCAGACAGTCGGCCCTAACAACCCCCTTCACAGGCCGCTGCCTGGACCTGTTTATGGCCAGTTTGGCCAGGTCCAGGAGCAGACCCACGAGGAGATCCTCAGACCTGCCCTTCCCTCTCCGTACCGGGTGCCTGAAGATCAGGAGCATGGGACTGAAGAGCAACCAAAAACAGAGGAGGTGATTTTTGAGGAAATCAAAAAGGGAGTGCAAGCACCCACACCCAATATATACATGGTTCATGGACTCCACAGCACTACAGAACAAACAGTTGGGCTGGGAGTCCGTGAACCATCGCAATCTGCGGTTGCAGGGGACCGCTGCGTGCAGCATCCTCCACCCCAGGTCCCCAAGAGAAAGGGGGGAGTACTCCCACATCGAGAGCACACCCACCACCTGGTGGCAAATGGATACGCCAAGACGTGTTCGGTCAGTGGATGAGGGAGAAGAGGTGGACGGTGTGCAGCAGCAGTCGATACAGGGCTCACTGTTTTATGTCCTTAAAAGGGTCAAAACTGAAATTCCGGAGGCGGCTTAGGTTGTGGGGCACAGGTTCCGGGGGAAGTACGGACCTTGGGACCAATGTAAAATTCCGTCCGGGCAGGGGTAAGCGCGAACAACATTTCTGTTCTTATCTGTCAGCCAGGGCTCCCGATTGGTCCAGATTAACAGCCCCAATCAGGGAACACACTCTTTGATGTCCACCTGCCTGACCTCGTTACAATCATTACATCACTCTCCCTCTGAGTTTGAGGACATATGCTGGTTCTTTTTCTTGGAGAGCCACCTGATGCATTTTAGCATCAATCAGGTTCCTCCGACTCGGTGTCCAATATAGGCAGCGTGTAACACACAGGAGCTCACCTCTTGTGCTAGGAGTGCCTCAGGAAGATTAGATTAGATTCCCTACAGTGTGGAAATAGGCCCTTCGGCCCAACAAGTCCACACCAACCCTCCAAAGAGTAACCCCCCCCCCACCCCCGACTAATGCACATAACAACTATGGACAATTTAGTATGGCCAATTCACCTAACCTGCACATCTTTGGAATGTGGGAGGAAACCGGAGCACCCGAGGAAACCCATGAAGACATGGGGAGAATGTGCAAACTCCACACAGTCGGTCGCCCCAGGCTGGAATCGAACCTGGGACCCTGGCGCAGTGAGACAGCAGTGCTAACCACTGAGCCACCGTGCCACCCCTAAATTTCAGTAGACTTTCAATTTCTTCTTTGGAGGGCAAAGGTGTCGAGGTGGCTACATCCATCATGTCCATTTCTAATTCAGAGGACTCATCAATGCTTGGTGGACTGTGTTAACCCATGGGTTCTAGCAGTCTTTCTGATTGTTCAAAAGGGCTGGGCACATTTTGCTCCCAAACTGTTTGCAAATTTGTGGCTTTCATCTGGTCCACCTGCTTGTTTCAGACTGTCGTACTTACCCAAACTTTATATATCACTGGTCCTTACCTTGCCTCAAACATGACTCTTACCCATCCAGGACCATTTCTGGGATTCTTACATTAACTTTGTCCCCATATCAAATTCTCTGTCTCACTTGGCAAAGTCTAATGTCTGGCATTGGCGTCCCTGAAGCCCTGGACTGGGAAGATCAGACTTAACTTGCTGCAAAGTCTTATACCCATTAACAACTCTGCCAGTTCTATCCCTGTAGGTGTATGTAGAGTGGCCCTACAATCAAATAAGAACCACGACAGTTGCGCATCCAGTAAGGCTGTAGGCTGTTTCTTCTAGCCAGCTTTCAAAGTATAGACTGCTCTTTTTACCATCCCATTGGATGATGAGTGGGTATGGAGCTGTCTTTATTTGTCAAATCCCATTCGACCTAAGGTAATACTCAAATTTCCTACTGGCAAATGATGGCCATCTGTGAACAACACTTCCAGGACTCCACGTATTGAAAAAGAATACATGTAGTTCTCTAAATTTGATGAACGGACTCTATGCACGTCCAATCATTCTGAGTGAACGGCTACAATGTCTAAGAACATTGAGCCCATGAAAGGACCTATACTCGATGTGTAATCGAGTCCAAGGTTTACCTGGCTATTCCTACGGGTGTGGGGGAGCTGTTGGCAGTAATTTTTGTCCATATTGGCACGCTAGGCACTGGTTAGTCACCAGCCATAACATCTCGCCAAAATCCTTTGGAAAACCCTGGATGGTCCTAGGGGATTTCAGCAAGTATTTGGTGTCAATTCTTGCTTGGGACAATTACGCTTCCTCTCTATAACAATATGCTGTCCTCTACTGTGGGCTGATGCCAACGGTCCAAAAAAGTTTCAATATCAGTTGTGACAACCCTTTGGTTTCCCCCCATCACCACCAGTTGTTTCAATTTAGACATGATTGGATTATTCTGCGCCCACAGTCTGATTTTGTCAGCTGTGACTGCGAGTGTGTCCAGAAAATAGAGTACCATTACAGAGTCTTCCAATGATGGTACCACCGATGGTATATCAGCTAATGGAAGGCAGCTCAAAGCATCAGTATTCGTTACTCTGCCTCCCGGATAGTGTTCTAATCTATAATTGTAAGCACTTAGTATTAGAGGTCACTACTGAATAGAGTTTGAAGCTATGGGAGGCACTGCCTTGTCCTCTTTAAGCAAACCAAGTACGAGACTTGTGGTCTGTTATTAGTATAAATCTTCATTCGTAAAGGTACTGGTGAAGCCAACCTAATTCCAAATATGACCACCAATTCTTCTTCCTCTATCTGGGAGTATTTACGCTCTTCATTAGGCCAAGTCCTGGATGCATGCACAATTGTGCATTCCTCTCCATTGGGCCATCTGTGAGCTAATACCATCCCGATGTCATACAGGAAGTTACCATGTCGGTACCAGATCTTCCCTGGGAACATAGTGTGCCATCATCTAGAACATAGAACATTACAGCGCAGTACAGGCCCTTCGGCCCTCAATTTTGCGCCGACCTGCAAAACCAGTCTGAAGCTCATCTAACCCACACTATTCCATTATCATCCATATGTTTATCCAATGACCATTTAAATGCCCTTAAAGTTGGCAAATCTACTACTGTTGCAGGCAGAGCATTTCATGCCCTTACTACTCTGAATAAAGAACCTACCTCTGACATCTGTCCTATATCTATCATCCCTCAATTTAAAGCTATGTCCCCTCGTGCTAGCCATCACCATGTAAAGAAAAAGGCTCTCATATCTACCCTGTCTAAACCTCTGATCATTTAAATATCTCTACTGAGTCACCTTCTTCTCAACCTTCTTCTCCCTAAGCTCAGTAAGCTTAGAGGAAGATAGCGGTTTATTTACTTCATTGAAAGCTAGGGTTTGTCTATGAGACTATTTCCAAAGCTGACCCTTTTTTAGGGGTTAATACAAGGGTGCCAAGATGAAGGCCAAGTTATGAATGTTTCTTGAGTAATTTACCAGTCTAAGAAATTACCTAAGCTCCTGGAGAGACCTGGGAACTGGAAACACCTTTGACTGTCTTCTTCTAATGGGTGTAATCCAGTTTTATTGACACTGTAGCCCAAACAGGTCTCTTGAGGGGCCTGGAACACACATTTTTCCCTTCTTAGGTATATACCTGCCTTGAAAACGTGCCTTAGGTCTACGTCCAAGTTCTCGAAGTGTTCCTTATTATTTTTCCTTGTTATTAGGATGTAATCTAGATAAATGGCGACCTGAGGTAGACCTTGCAAAATGTTCTCCATCTGCTTCAAAAAGCAGCTAATCGTTTGTTTAAAATCCCCACAAAGACTAACGGAGCCATCAGGCTTCACAATTGGTATGACTGGTGTTGCCCATTCTGCAAACTGGACTGCTTTGCTGAATCCTTTGTTTTCCATCCTCTTGATTTCTGCTTCTACTTGGGCTCTTAAGGCAAATGCCACTGGATGGGCCTTGCAGAATCATGGAATTACTTCAAAGTTAGCATACAAGGTGGCCGTGGCTCCTCTAATAATCCCTAGACCTTCCAGGAAGACTTCCAAGTATTTCATTAGGACTTCACTCAGGCCGCCATTCTCTATCTGAAAAATGTTGACCTAATCGAGGTGAATCTCTTGCAATCAATTTCCCCCATCTAGCTTGAGCCCAAGCCCACAGTCAGTGGTAACTGAACCAGCTGCTTTTCTGAACAGACTCAGACCCAAGTTATACCCTTAATCTGTAAAGATTCCCTGATACAGGTTCTCAGCTTAGCCAAGGTCTTGTGCAAAATTAAGTACTGGACTCCAGTAAAAACTGGTCCTATGATTACAGATATAGTTGTGTCGATATTGATCTCCATTAGAACTGGATGACCCTTTAACCAGATGTTTAGTTGATTAGTTCTGATTTGGATATTGCTAAGCAATTTAACTTCCAATCATATGTAGGTGGACTTTCCAGGGTATTAACTCCCCTGCATACTGCCCTATGAATTATCTTGCTCAATTTAGTTGTAGTAGGATTCTTTAGCACTTTCCAGTCCGCATACTAGCAACAACTACAATGACTTGCCAGCCAGGATCATGAGGACAATTTAACCTTGTAGTCAAGGCTGGCCTTGTTTTGGGGTTTGGGCTGACCCAAGGTCCCTCTGATCAGGATATGTCCTGAGTGAGACTATGCAATTGCCTAGAGTCAAGCAGTGTTCCCCAAGCTCAGTCAGACTGGTGAGGGTGTCCACTTCTATCAGAATACCCTGCAAGTCATATTCTCCAATTGTAGCGTCTGTTTGAAGTCTTGTTGGGCTTCAGCTAGAAGGTACTTTTGCACAGTTCCATCATTAATCCCACATAACAAACAGTCTTAAAGCATCTCATTAAGGGTTAAATCAAAATCACATTCTTCTGCCAGTCGTCTTTACCTAGTTAAAAAAAATCCCAATACATATATCCCCAGTTCTTGAATTGTTGAGTAAAAGCGATAGCATCTCAGAACTGGAAGCGGCTTATGGTCATGGTGTTCTTTAAATATATCTGTCTTGAAAGGTTTTAATATCTAGTGCCTAGGGAAAGTTAGGCTCCCAATAACAGAAAACGCTGTGGCTCCACAGGCTGTCAGGAAAATTACTCGTTGCTTCTCATTTGCCACAATGTTGTTTGCTGAAAAAAAAATGCATTCTTTCAGCATACTGGGCCTAGTCCTCAATAGCAGTGTTCAACGAGGCAAGCTTCCCAAACAAAAGCATGATGTATAAAATGCTTATCCCAACTCAAAGGTGGCTGTTGCGAGCAAGTTTCTTCAGGACGGTGCTTTTCTCTCATTGCCACTGAAATAATTCCACAGGGTACAGTATCCTGTCACCAAGTCATCCTTTTTGACACATGCACAGTCTTTAACATAAGCACTGCCTCTTCAGAGTCAGCTCGCAGAGTACCAGAATCTCTGACACTCCTGGGCTTACTGACACTTACTGTCAGCCTGGGCTCTGTGCTTGGACCAAATTAACAGCCCCAATCAAGGACCACATATTCTTTGCTGTCCAGCTGGCTGACCTTGTTACAATCACTATACTCTTTAATGATGAAAAATATAAATTCATTCTCATCAGTCATATACTTTACAGTGGACAATCCTTAAAAGTAATAACATAAATCTGGAATAAATTGCCCATTCAACCTTGGAAAAAATGAGAGGAACAAAAGGGTAAAGATTACATTGCACTCTAGTTCACTAGGTGCTTGGATAGCTTTGTTAATGTAATCAGTATCGCAAAAGGCTTCAGGATATGAAAGTATCTGAATGCTAGGCAATGCTGACACAAGAATTTTGTGGCAATCACGGAATAGTGTGAGATAATGTCCTGAACATACAAGTCTACACACATGCAAACATACAGAGAACAAGAGTAGGCCACTAGGCCATTCAAGCCTGCACTGCCATTCAATAAGATCATGGCTGATCAGATTCTAACCTCAACTCTACATCCCTGCATATTCCCAATAATCAAGAATCTATCTACTTTTTATTTAAAAGGATTTTAGAATTCTGTATCCCCTGTTTTGTAAGCAAGGGAGGTTCCAAGACTCAACCCTTTGAGAGAAAAATAGTTTCCTCATCTCTGTTTTAATTGGGCACCTCTTTATATTTAAAATTAGATCCTTAGTTCTACATTTCCTCAGAAGAAACATGATTTCAACATCCACCTGGTCACGTCTCCTCAGCATCACATTTTTCAATTAAATCACTACTGACTCTTCTAAACTCCAGAGGATACAGGCCAAGGCTTTCCTCCCACAGCAATCTCCATTTCAATCTGTGTACTGGGCAGGAATAAAACAGTGTATTTAATAACTTGCAATGCTCGCAAAATATTTCATCTCCAGGAGTGAGGGAGCCTCTGCATCCAGACCATCTTACACCTACTCCTTGGGCAAAAGCAGCAACAGACCAATAATACATATGGAAGATTACATCCTTATGATGGAATAATTCCACAAATTACCCACAGTTCAGTGACTTAGCAACATGAGAAGAACCTTTACTAACACAATGAGGTCAGAAGTCATATGATGACTTCTGATGAAGCAGCAATGCTCCGAAAGCTTGTGATTTCAAACAAACCTGTTGAACTATAACCTGGTGTGATTTCTGACTTTGTCTATCCAGTCCAACACAGGCAACTCCACAGAACACAATGAGTGCTATTTTCAATATTCTTAGACATAATACAGCATAAAAGAGGGCACACCTTTTCCAAAGATACCCAGATCGGATAATATCTGACAACAGACCATAGTACACTAGCAAACCATTTCAAGATACATGTATGAAATAAGGAGTGATCAATATCACATTATCACCCCACTATCCATGTTCAAATGATCCAATCGAACATATGGCACATACTATCAAATTAATGATCACTAAATGTTGGTCAACAAAGCAACATTTTTACATTGCATTGCTGCATTTTCATGTAGTATTAACCGAGAAGGTTATTACCATCCCCAGTATGACTTATGCCTGGGAGGCAAGTGTGAACGACTTTGCCCAGCAACCATTCCTAAACATTCCAAGTCATAGTATTCTTCTTCTTAACAGACGGAGGAGAATGCAAGAGATAAATGATAAGAAAACAGATAGAGAACTACCAAAACTGTGAATTGAGTGGAAAGTGCAACTTAGAAATTCAAAGATTTTTAAGATATCCAACTAGTCCAGATCATACAAAATCATTGTTGGTCATGATGCTTATGTCACAAAGGAATAAAAGCCAGCATATGAATCATGCAGCATATCAATCATGCATGATGAGAGTGAGGAAAAACACTCTGATGAAGATGATTGTGTGGAATGGCAGCAACCAGTAGCAAGACAATCAAGTTGTCAAACAAGTGAAAAGAGAACGTTGGGTACTTCACCAAATGGATAGATGATCAAGATGAATTGTCAAAGTCCTGAAGCTTCACAGTGAACTTTGAACTCTGTAACTCTGCTTTATCTATTTGTATAATGATCAAACTGGCAATACATACCTGGGTATAACCACATATATCTGTTCGGGATTTATTTCAATCTTTAGAAAATTGAAGATTTTTCAGTATGTCTTATGGTCAGTATGCCAATTTTTTTTTTAAGAGAAACTCATAATATCATTATTATATCATAGTGTTCGACCTGAAGATATAAATATCTCACACTCTATGTTACCCTGCGGTCACTTGAATGATGACATGTTACAGGAAGGTGGACTCTCTGTATAATTTAAAAACATAATATCATCATCTAGTAAGGATTGGCAGGGATGCCAGAGACTGACTGGAAATAGAAAACGTGATCATTTCATATCTATTAAGGAGTAATTGGGTGAGAACTGGATGTTTACATGGGGAAACTCGTGGTGTGTGATTTAGAATAAAACACTGACTTGAAAAATATAAACACTGTGTGACTAACTTTTAACCCCTAGTGTTGAACAAATTTCAGTCCACAAATTTACTTATATGTGAATGTAATGTTTGTATGTAATAGCTAGCTGTACTAAACATCTGTTGAATTCTTCGATATCACGATATCCATGTCCAGTGTTAAGGAAACAAGGAGTAATATGCACATTGTTGCATCAGAATAATGACTCTGAGGCAACTATCAACTCCCAACCATTTATAGGGAGCAGTGGACATGCTGAGCTATTTTTCTCTCACTGAGCCTATTTAGGCTATTATAGGCCACTTAAGCACCACACTATTTTATTTGTTTAGGGAATGAGGGCATCACTGGCTGGGCCAGCATTTATTACCGATCCCTAATTGTCCTTGAAAAATTGAGGTATGCTATGAATATCCTTCCAAATATAGTGGTTGTGAGTTTGGAAGAAGCAGTAGTCAATTTTTGCTAAGTTAAAAATTACACAATACCAGGTTATAGTCCAGCAGGTTTATTTGAAAGCACTGGCTTTCGGAGTGTTGCTCCTTCATCAGGTGGTTGTGGAGAATAAGATTATAAGACACAGAATTCATAGCAAAGGTTTAGTGTGAGGTAACTGAAATTTAATATTGAAAAAGACCTGAATTGTTTGTTACGTCTCTCATCTTTTAGAATGACCATGTTGGTTTCAGTTCTTTCATATGTAAATCACAAAACTTTTGTTTAAAAGTTACATTCTCAAGTGAACTTTAACAATTGGTGTCAAGTCAGTCCAGATACTGTATTGAAGGTGAGAGCTTTCCTGTGAGGCTGCCTGTGCCACAATAGTCAGACTGATTCTAATCTACAAAACGGACTTACAGAATCTTACATGGATTCATGCAGTTTTTGAGCAAAGTAAAATGTAATTCTGCAAGTATAAATTCACCCCACAAACTTATATGTATATGTGTGCATGTGGGTGGGTGTTAGTGCTGGGTGGTGGTGGTGGTGGGGGGGAATTAATAAGTGTCTGTAAGAGTGTGTGTATATGTGAGTGTAAAGGGGTATAAGAGAGTGTGTGTGGGGGGAATGTAAGTGTGAGTGTATGAAAAAGAGACTGCGTGAGTGTGCGCACACGCGTGTGTATGCATCTGTGCTCGCGCATTGCGTCTTTGTGTATAGTGAAATGGGGTCACCTGTAGTTTGACATGAATCCAAGATCCTGGTTGAGGCCAACCTCACCAGTACCAAACTTTTCGTTGTTGCCTGTCCCAAAGTCCGCCTTGGAGGACGGTCACCGAAGGTCCGAAGTCGAATGCCCCGGACCACTGAAGTGTTCTCTGCCTGGGAGGGAACACTCCTGTCTGTTGATTGTTGTGCGGTGTCCATTTATCTGTTGCTGTAGCCTCTGCTACAGGACATTCGACCTCGGACCTTCGGGTAACCGTCCTCCAAGGCGGACTTCAGGACAGGCAGCAATGAAATGTGGCCGAGCAAAGGCTGATAGACAAGTTCAGTACCCATGAGGATGGCCTCAACCGGGACCTTGGGTTCATGTCACACTACAGGTGACCCCAATACACACACACACACACTCACTCTCCTACAGACACACACACCCTCACGCAGACCCTCTCTTATATGCTCCCACACACACACACTCAGTCGTATATCCCTTTACACTCGCATTCACACACTCTCTTACAGACACTCATAATTCCCCACCCCCACATACACACACCCACGTGCACACATACGCATAAGTTTGTGGGGTGAATTTGTACTTGCAGAATTACATTTTATTTTGCTCAAAAACTGCATGAATCCATGTAAGATTCTGTAAGTTGGTTTTATAGATTAGGATCAGTCTGACCATTGTGGCACAGACAGCCTCACAGGGTAGCTCACACGTTCAATACATTATATGGGCCAACATGACATCAATTGTTAAAGTTCACTTGAGAATGTAACTTTTAAACAAAAGTTCTGTGATTTACATATGAAAGAACTGAAACCAACATGGTCATTCGAAAAGATGAGAGACGTAACAAACAGTCCAGGTCTTTACCAATGTATAATTTCAGTTACATCACACTGTAAAAGTTTGCTATAAATTCTGTGTCTTACAATCTTATTCTCCACAACCACCTGATTAAGGAGCAGCACTCCGACACCCCAGTTCAACACCTGTGTCTCCAAATCAATTTCTGCAGTACAACTTGTGAATGTACATTGCTGCTATAATGCATTAGTTGTGGAGGGAATGAATATTTGTGGATGCAAGGCCAATTAAGTAAGAATGCATGTCCTGGATGGTATCAAGCTTCTTGATTATTGTTGGAACTTCCCACTTGCACTCAGTCAGGCAAGTGGGAAGTATTCCATCACAATCTTGGCTCTATCGATGGCAGACAAACTCTGGGAAGTTACGAAGTGAGCTACTTGCTCGATAATTCCTATCTTTAACCTGTTTTTGTAGCCACACTATTTATTTGGTTAATCCAGTTCAGTTTCTGCCCACGTTCATTATTATTTAGCAGGAGAGGCACTTGCTAGGTGGGTAACTCAGCAGCTTTTCTTGGGTCAGCTTGTGCTGAGCAAGTAATGGGAAGTAGCTTTGAGAATCGCTGGTCCACCTTACAGCCTTTCCAGAAGGTCTTTAAAGATATTCAATATGTAAATTGCAAACCTGGGTGTTACGCTTAATTCAATAGTTGTTCTTTGAGGTAATGAGTCTTGCGAGGCTTGACTATCATCCTGAAATGAAACAGAGAGCATTTGAATGAAATTATAGTATTTTGTTATACCAATTAATCTACTTAAATCAAGAGATATCCTTAACTAAATAAAAACAGAAAATGATGGAGAAACACAGAAGGCTTGGCAGCACGTGCGTTCAGTAAAACAAAGTTAACAGTTTGACTTCCTCAGAATAGAAAATATTAATTTTGTTTCTCTTACCACAAACCTGCGGAATGTCTCTGGCATTTTCTGTATTTACTTCAAATTTCCTATATAGAATCATAGAGATGTACAGCATGGAAACAGACCTTTCAGTCCAACCTGTCCATGCCGATCAGATATCCCAACCCAATCTAGTCCAATCTGCCAGCACCCGGCCCATATCCCTCCAAACTCTTCCTATTCATATACCCATCCAAATGCCTCTTAACTGTTGCAATTGTACCAGCCTCCACCACATCCTCTGGCAACTCATTCCATACACGTACCACCCTCTGCATGAAAACGTTGCCCCTTAGGTCTCTTTTATATCTTTCCCCTCTCACCCTAAACCTATGCCCTCTAGTTTTAGATTAGATTAAATTAGATTAGATTAGATTACTTACAGTGTGGAAACAGGCCCTTCGGCCCAACAAGTCCACACCGACCCAC
>NC_057711.1:60623702-60628775 GCF_004010195.1 Chiloscyllium plagiosum | reverse complement strand
TTTGTGAGACATGATTTCCCACGCACAAAGCCATGTCGACTATCCCGAATCAGTCCTTGCCTTTCCAAACACATGTACATCCTGTCCCTCAGGATTCCCTCCAACAACTTGCCCACCACCGAGGTCAGGCTCACCGGTCTATAGTTCCCAGGCTTGTCTTTACCGCCCTTATTAAACAGTGGCACCATGTTTGCCAACCTCCAGTCTTCCGCCACCTCACCTGTGACGATCGATGATACAAATATCTCAGCAAGAGGCCCAGCAATCACTTCTCTAGCTTCCCACAAAGTTCTCACATCTGCAGTAATTTAGCTTTTAACATTCTGAACTTAATGTTAGTCACACTATAATAACAAATAATGAACATTTGCTTTGCACAGCACACTCAAAACTTACAACTACTGGATCTGCACATTCCTCAAGGTCTGATTCAAAATATTACACAGACCCAAGGCTATGTGCAAGCTTTACATTTTATGATTTTCATACCATATATTTCTCTGATTCACTTCCTTCCCAGTCAAGAAGGAATTGTGGAGAGATACAGAAAAAGTGTGGGAAGAAAGGGAATCCTGAGCCAAACACCAGCACTTTAAACAGTGGAAGAGAAAAAAACTGGACAAATGCAACAGCACCTAAAACAGCAATCGGCTCCAATTTACCTTCAGATCAGACTGATCGTATTTCAGAAAAAATCAAGTGTGACAGAGTCAGACAGCATGAAAAAAGACCCTTCAGTCCAACCAATCCATGCCGAACATAATCTCAGACTAAACTGGTCCCACCTACCTGCACTTGGCCCATATCCTTTCAAACATTCCCTATTCCTGTATTTATCCAAGTGTCTTTTAAACATTGTAATCGTACCCATATCCACCACTTCCTCTTGAAGTTCAGTCCACATATTCTCCCCGTGTCTGCATGGGTTTCCTCACACAATCTAAAGATGTGCAGGTGAGGTGAACTGGCCATGCCAAATTGCCCATAGTGTTCAGGGATGTGTAAGTCAGGTGCATTAGTCAGGGGTAAATACAGAGGAGCCTCGATTATCCAAATATCAATTATCCGAATTTCAGATTATCCGAAGAAGATCTCAAGGTTCCGATAGAAACATTACAAAGAGATATTACCAACACTGATCGCATCTTTTGTTTACAATGATTAAAAGTGAATTTGGCTTACAAAAGTGCTGCCGAGAACAGTCCTGGACATCAATGGGATCTCAGGCACCATCTCCAAATGACTGCCCTCTCTCTCTCTCTCTTTCTCTCTTCCCCAACACTTTCCATGGAGTTCTAGACAGGGATGTACCCTAAACCTCTGTCCCCAGATAATCTCTTCAACATTGTCCTGTACAGGGCAGAGTTGGAACTTGTCAAAAAGTTGCGCATTTGGCTGTGTGCATGTGTGTGCATGTGCTTGTGCGTGTGTATGGGGCGGGGGGGGAGGTTGCAGGGCAAGGGGTGTGCTGTTGCCTAGAAAGAGGGAGCAAGACAGGCAGAGCGAGGAAAAAGGAAACTTCAGAAAACCCCGAATCCCACAGGGGAGGGGCACTGAATCAGTTATCCGAATAACCATTTATCCAAATGAAATACTGCCTGCCCATCCTGTTCAGACAATTGACGTTCCTCTGTGTAGGGTAGGGGGAATGGGTCTGGATGTGTTACTCTTTGGAGGGTCAGTGTGGACTTGTTGGGCCAAAGGGCCTGTTTCCACACTAAGGATTCTAAATAAAATATGAACCACCCTCTGTGTAACAAATTTACCTCACATCTTTTTTAAATTTCTCTCCTCTCACCTTAAAAATATGCCTCTTCGTCTAGAAATCCCCCATCCGAGGGAAAATAAATCTCCCATCAACTCTATCTATACATCTCGATATTTTATAAACTTCTATCAGGTTGCCTCTCAACCTCCTATACTCCAGTGAAATAAGTCCCAGCTTATCCAGCCTTTCTTTATATTTCAAACCCTCCATACCTGGCAGCATCCTGGTAAATCTCTTCTGAACACCCTCCAGCTTGATAATATTCTTCCTGTAACTGAGCAACTAGAACTGGATACAGTATTCCAGAAGAGGCTTACCAATATCCTGTACAACCTTAACGTGATTTCCCAACTCCTATACTCAAAGGACTGAGCAATGAAGGCAAGTGTGCCAAACGCTTTTTTTAATCATCCTGTCGATATGTGATGCAAACTTCAAAGAATTATGTACCTGCACCCCTAGGTCCCTCTGTTCTGCAACACTGCCCAAGGCCCTACCATTAATTCTATCAGCCCTACCCCTGTTTGTTATACCAAAATGAATAACTCACATTTATCCAGATTGAACTTCATTTTTCAGCCCATTGACCCATTTGATCATCACAGGAAAACAAGTAGATGATCAGTTGGTGAGCATCCTAGTAACTTGCATTTCAAATTCAGGTAGTTCTTTAAATTCATTTGTGAACGGTGGGTGTCACTGGTTGTGCCATTTATTGCCAATCCCTGGTTGCCCGCCATGCGGTGGTGGTAAGCTGCATTCTTGAACTGCTTCAGTCTATTTGGTATAGGTACACTTATGACACCATCAGGGAGGGACTTCCAAGATTTTGATCCACAGATTGGAGGTGCAATGATATACTTCCAAGTCAGAATGACTTGGAGGGGAATTTGCAAGCAGTGGAATTCCCATATTTCTGATGTCCTCATTCTTCGAGATCAATTGTCATGGGTTTGGAAGACACTGTCTCAGGAGTCTTGGTGAATTTCTGCAATGCATCTTCTGGATGGTAAACACTGCTGCTACGGAGAGTCCTTAGTTGAGAGAGTGAATAGTTGTGGATGTTGTGGCAATAATGCGGGACACTTTGCTGTTGATGGTGTCTTGCTTCTTGAGTGCTAATGAAGGTGCATGCATCCAGGCAAGTGGCAACTATTCCATCATATTCTTGACATGTGCCTTAAACATGGTGGACAGGTTTTGGAGAGTAAGGAGGTGAGTTATGTGCTGCGGAATTCCTAACATCTGACCTGCTCTTGTAACCACCATATTTATATGGATGGTTCCGTTTGGTTTCTGGTCTTGTGGGATATAGGTAAAGTAGTGTTACTTCTGCAATCATAATTATTCATGCAAGGTAAATGAGCTCACACCAGTGTATAATTGTTTCAGCCAAGAGCTGAGTCAACAAGAATGAAAACTGTGAAGGAA
The DNA here is from genome assembly GCF_004010195.1 of Chiloscyllium plagiosum. Classification (NCBI taxonomy): domain Eukaryota; kingdom Metazoa; phylum Chordata; class Chondrichthyes; order Orectolobiformes; family Hemiscylliidae; genus Chiloscyllium; species Chiloscyllium plagiosum. The sequence continues at coordinate 60,625,576 of NC_057711.1, read as the reverse complement.
ATACATAATTGTTTTTGTATTAGCTAAAATGTGCATGCAAGAATGAAATGTGCCTGCAAACAATGGTAGATGTTACAGACAAGTAGATAAGGTGCTGTGAGGGGAGGGGGTTAAGCTGGATATGCCTGTACAAACAGTAGTTATAAGCATCTGTTTCCCGCTTCTGCAAGAACAAGAACAAACCACAATCAAGAAGTCATGAGGTCATAAGGTCATAACAAGTAAGGGAGGATATACCTAACAATGGACCGCAGCAGGATGTGGTCAAACGGCCTTGTGAAACCAGAACTAAGCATTTTGTCACAGACAAGGCCGGATAAGGCAAGAGATAAACAAGAGCAATGAGTCTTAGAGAGGTGGGAGATGTAAACAGGGGAGGAGCAAAGGGATGAAAGAATAGGAACCAAATTACATAAATGTTGTGTACTAGTTGAATTCAGTGTGTGTGTGTCCCTGCCTTCTGGACAGTGGACACCACACCCTCTTGCAAGAGTGAAATAAATGACACTGATTCAGGTCTTGTCTCGGACTGAAATTATTGAAGTGAGTAAGCTTCGTTTCTCACAGTCTCAAGGATGGTAACGCCCAGCATATTGATATTGAGAGATTCAGTGATTGTAATGTTATTACATATCAAGGGACAATGGATATATTCTTTCTTGTTGGAAATGGCTATTGCCTAGCATTTGTGTACCAGAAATGTTACTTGCTACTTTTCAATCCTGCTGGGACTAAACTGGCTACATCTGGGAAGAATGTTCCCAGATGTTGGGGAAGTCCTGAACTTGGGGGAGGGGGGGGGAGGGTCTAGTCTAAGAATAGAGCTAAGTCATTCAGGATTGTGATGAGGAAGAATATCTTCACTCAAAGAGAGTTGTGAATCTGTGGACGTCTCTACCACTTAAATCTGTTGGGATCAGTTTATTAGATAAATTCAAGAGGAAGCTGGACACGGCCTTTGCAGCTAAAGCAATCAAGGGGTGTGGAGACAAAATGAGATTGGAATACTGAAATGGCATAATAAGCCATGATCATTTTGAATGGTGGTGCAGGCTTGAAGGGCCGAACGGCCTACTCCTGCATTTATTTTGTAGTTTCTATTACTTGCTGCTTATGCTAAACTAACTCTGCAGGGGCATGGGAACCCAGACTGTAGCTTTAGGGTGCAGGACCTGGAGTGTAGGGAGGTTAGGAACATGGCATCAATTTCAAAGGAGGGTGCCTGTAAACAGGAAAGTGGCTTGAAGTGTGTATACTTCAATGCAAGAAGTATACGAAATAAGGTAGGTGAACTTGCAGCGTGGGTTGGTACCTGGGACTTCGATGTTGTGGCTATTACGGAGACATGGCTAGAACAGGGACAGGATTGCCTGTTGCAGGTTCCAGGGTTTAAATGTTTTAGTAGGGGCAGAGGTAGGGGTAAAAGAGGGGGAGGTGTGGCATTGCTTGTCAAAGATAGTATTACAGTGGTGGAAAGGACGATGGATGAGGACTTGCCATCCGAGGTAGTTTGGGCTGAGGTTAGGAATAGGAAAGGTGAGCTCACCCTGTTAGGAGTTTTTTACAGGCCTCCTAACAGTCCTAGAAACGTAGAAGAAAGGATAGGGAAGGTGATTCAGGAGATGAGTGACAGTAATAGGGTGGTGGTTATGGGGGACTTTAACTTTCCTGATATTGATTGGGAAAGCTATAGCTCAAGTTCGTTAGATGGGACAGTGTTTGTTCAATGTGTGCAGGAGAGTTTCCTGACACAATATGTAGACAGGCCAACAAGAGGTGAGGCCATACTGGATTTGGTTCTGGGTAACGAACCAGGCCAGGTGTTAGAATTAAAGGTAGGTGAGCACTTTGGGGATAGTGACCATAATTCGGGG
>NC_057711.1:60586701-60617638 GCF_004010195.1 Chiloscyllium plagiosum | reverse complement strand
AGATATCCCAACCCAATCTAGTCCCACCTGCCAGCACCCGGCCCATATCCCTCCAAACCCTTCCTATATACACATCCAAATGCCTCTTAAATGTTGCAATTATACGAGCCTCCACCACATCCTCTGGCAGCTCATACCATACACGTACCACCCTCTGCGTGAAAAAGTTGCCCCTTAGGTCTCTTTTATATCTTTCCCCTCTCACCCTAAACCTATGCCCTCTAGTTCTGGACTCCCCGAGCTAAACTAAATAGGAGAACCACAAAGGGTTAACTAAGATTAAAGGTTAGTCACAACAAGGTAGATCAATTTATAGAGAAATAAATATAAATAGAAATATGATCTAATTATGGGGATCAAGACTGATCAAGACTGCAAACTGAACATTCCAATAGTATTCAACATTTCAGAAGGACAAACAAAGAAGAAAAGCAGGTAGGATGGTGCAGTATTAAAGAATGAGATTAGTACATTAGTGAAAGAGGACAAGACGTAGAATAAATTTGAGTGGAGTTAAGAAAGATCAAGAGGCAGCAAACATTGGATGGTGTTGTTTACAGGCCACCAGACAAAACTGGTAATGCAGAGTAAAGCAGCAATCATGGGGAACTTCAATCAACATTCAGGCTCGGTAAACTTTATTTGCACTAATGCCATGCATGACAAAATTGCTGAAATGTGTAAGAGATGATTTTCTAGAACAATGCTGAGGAACCAATTTGAAACCAATATCTAGTGAGGTGCATTGAGAACAGGCTAATTAATAATCTCATTGTAAAGGACTGTTCAGGAAACACAAAATTTTAAATGACACAGTTTAATTTGAATCTAAGAATTTATTTTCATTTATGGAAAATAGGCATCACTGGCTGGGCTACTGGCATTTATTGGCCATCCCTAAATGCCCTTGAGAAGGTAGTGGCGACCGGACTTCCTGAATTGCTTCAATCCATTTATTGTAGACGAATACACAATGTGTTTGGAGTTCTAGGATTACCGACCCAGTGACACTGAAGCAATGGTGATTTATTTCCAAGTTAGGATGGTGAGTGGATTGGAGGGGAACTTGCAAGTGGTGATATTTCCATTAAGCTGATGCCCTTGTTCTTCTCGATATTAGTGATCGTGGGTTTGGAAGACGTGTATAAGGAGCCTTGATGAAATTTCTGCATGCATTTTGTAGATGATACACACTGCTGAGTGTTAATAGAAAAGGAAGTGATACCAATCAAGCAGGCTGCTTTGTTCTGGATGGTGTCAAGGTTACTGTGTGCTGGAGCTGCACTCATCCAGGTATGTGGGGAGCATTCTATCATCCTCCTGACTTGTGCCTTATATGTGGGGCACAAGCTTTCAGGAGTCAGGAGCTGAGTTATTTGCTGCGGTATTCTTAGACTCTGACCTGCTCTTGTAGCCAAAATACTTATATGGCTAGTCCAATTCAAGTTTTGGTCAATGATTAGATTTTCTCTTGTTGGACATGGTCATTGCCTGGCACTTTTGTTGCATAAATGTTAATCACCATTTGTCAGCCCAAACCTGGATACTGAATTCATCTTTCTCATCTTCCTATTTCTGTACTCACTTGCACATAGCGCTGGTAGTAATGTGGAGATCACTATTTTAGAGATCCTGTTTGCTCATCTTCTACCTAGCTCCCTAAACGCCAATTGCAGGTCCATATTCCTGTTACTATCTGTGTCATTAGTACTAATGGGGATCATGACTGCTGCCTGTTGGCCACCCTTCCCAAAAAGAATGTCCTGCAGCTGTTCCGTGACATCCCTAACCTTAACAATAAAAAGGCAACAAACTATGTTAGAATAACACTAATGATCATAGAAATGCTGATCTGTTCCCCAAAATGAAGAATCCCCAGTAATACTGTTCTTTCCCCTTTTCTTTCTCCCCTGCCATACAATGGGCTGCCATCACTGATTACCTGAGCTTAGGTTTTGCTGTACTCCTTCAAGGATTCCTTGCCGTCACCATTATCCAGAATGTGGAGGTGCCGGTGTTAGACAGGAGTGGGCAAAGTTAAAAATCACATGACACAAGTCTTATAACCTGGTATTGTGTGAATTTTAAAAATATCCAGAATGGGGAACTGGTTAATGTGTGGGACACCTGCAAACCTGCTGGTTTCTCTTGGACTGCCAAGAATCAAAGTTGCATAACTTCAGCAAACATAGAAAGGCTTTTTTCCACAGATTTCCAAAGGTTTATTTTATTTACATCAATCCATTTTTATGAGTAGTCTAAGGATAAAATGAAGCTATTTGAAAAATAACATTTCTTACCATTTGAAGAAAAGGCATTGAAGGGATATGCTTGTAATTTTCTTTGTCTTTTAAAATTAGAAAATGTGCTGAGTCACCTATTACTTTTTTCAAGTTCATTACTGAATGAAATAGTCTGTGAAGAGAAAGATCCAAGAACACAATACTTAAAATGCTTAATCTCACTTTTTTGTCAGAGCATATGTGGAGATGTTTGCAGACTTCCAACAGCTTCTTCACTCACAGCACTATTCAGCCAGCACTTTTCAACATGTAACAGCACTACATATGCTTGATTCTATCGCGGATAGGCAAATGAGGTGCTCTGATCCAAAAGACAAGTGGTGAAATACAGATCATGAGCCAACCATTACAAAAGTTCCTAAATGAAGGTAGTAGGTATGAAAATATTTACTTCACATATTTTACATATTTACACATCACAGGGCCATACTTTTTAATTTTACCAGTTTCAGTCAATTCCTATTTTTAGGAGGACTAGTTATCATTCACCTTTGGCGTATGATTAACTACAATTACAAATTTCCATGTCACTCCAAATAAAACTCAAGACCATAATCTGTACAACTAAAAATTAAAATTAAATTAAGTCAAAGACTTCTATATTCTACACAAAACATTTTTGTTCCCTTTCTTGGATCCCTAACAATTTCTTTGTGTATGTATTTATCTTTGAAGAACAATTCAATTAGTTGATGAATTGCATTCACCATTTAATTGTTGGAATGATGAGCATAAACAAAACTGGCTGTCAAAATAGCCACATGTGTATGAGCAATGGTGTCAGTTACTGGCGATTGATGCCCCTGAATTAAAATGAATCGGTACATGCATGGCAATATCACTATGTAATCTGTGTAATAAACTAAAATGAATCTGTGCATATTTGGCTGACATCTCTGCATTATCTGTGTGCCTAAGGCCCAAGTTTTGGGAGTGGGGACAAAGTTTGAGAGCAGTGGCAGGGGTCGGTAGCAGGTCGCAGGCCAGGATTTCGGAGGCTAGGATTGGCACCGGCACCAAAGATTGTGATAATAAAACTGGTCATTCAGCTGAGCAGCTTTTACGGTGGGGGTGAGAGATTGCACCTCTGAGCTCGATTTGGACATCAAGGCAGGAATGCAGCACTGACAGCACCAAGAAAATGCTCCACCCAGCACTCAGCAGTCACATATTTATAATGTTAGAAGGCTGATGAAATAGATTACACTTTAGCTGGAAATCAACTGCATCTGTCACATCACAGTGATGTAGTACATCCGGTAGGGTTTCTGCACCTGCACACCCATCTGCCTCTCAGAGGGGGCATTCCTACAAACACAAACCTATTTTAATCCTAGAGTTCTCCTTTCATTCCAGCATTTGCTTCAAGAAAGCAAAAATTAATATATAACTTATTTTCACTCACTTTTCAGCATGTAAATCATCCTACACCAAGCAATTAACAACCAATAATATTAAACGAATACACCATCTGCACTGCACCTATTGTCATATAGCTTAAGTGAGATTCTGTACAAAGAGAAACCACAATATATACCCATCCTATATTCAGGAAATAAAGCGATTAAAATTAATAATTAGATCAAAAATGGAAGAAAATGTTTTTATGAAGTAATAGGTTGAGATATGCACCCTATGGATATTTGGAGTGAATATCTAACATATTTCATTCAACAACTCAATTATCTTCTTTTACACAATTATTTTAATTAGCAATCCTAACTTTAACAATTTAATCTCAAAAACAAAAATACCTAAATTCAAACAGAATTATTATATTTCAGACTTATTGTTTGTAATAAATACATATTTATTTTCTCAGTTAATTAATTTTATTTGTTTATCTTGACTTGGCTCTAGTTTGATTAGATTTCTACTAATCATGCCTACGTTGTAAGGGTCATGCTCAAAATCTTTAGGACAAAATCCTGTTTCTATACCTATACATCACTGGTCATTAATACTCTGAATATTTCATAAGTAAAAGGCAAAATCTGTAGTAGTATTCCCTACATTTTCAGTGTCAGAGTCAGCATTTTCAAAGTTTATTGAAGTATTAACTAACAAAAAACAACATTAGATGTTCTTGCTTTTAGAGCCAAAGTAAAGAGATTTCTGGCTGATCCTATTCAGGTGTTGTATTTTCTGATCTTTCAACAAATATTTTAACTTTCATGGGGTGAGTGTGTCAGTGGCAAGACAAGTGTTTGTTGTCCATCTCGACTGCCCTTGAACTGAGTGGACTTTTCAGAGGGATATTAAAAGTCAACCACATAAAGTCACAGGTAAGAAGAGCATATTTTGCCCCATAAAAAATGTTAGCGACCAAGTGGAGATTGTGTTCCTGGAAGAAATTATATATAACACTTATCAGGACAATGAGACATTACAAGCATAAATAACGAAGTACTTGTGAAGCACAAAAACTGTTGCAGAGAGTGCGGAAGGCATATTGTACACAAAATACTCCAACAAATAGTACTGTAATAACAAACAGCAAACATTTTTTTGTAATGAGGCAAACTGTGAATGCTGGAAATCCAGAACCAAAGTAGAAATAACTGGAGAAACTCAACAGATCTGGCAGCATTAGTGAAGTGAAAGTAGAGCTAAACATTTTGGCTCTAGTAACCCTTCTTAAGAACTGATAGTAGATAAGAAAATGTGATATTGTATGCTGAATACAGGAAATGAAGGATGAAAAGGAGTAAGCAACATATGGAGACAAAGCCTGAATGGAGGGAAAAACAGTCAGCAGACCAAGGCATGGATAGTAAGCTGGGGGAGTAAAAAAAGATAACGGGGACCATAAGTAGGTGCAAACGGTCATAATGGTCGCCATTATCGGCTTTTCTTTCCCCCCAGTTTACCATTATCCATCCCTTTGGCAGCAACTAGCAGGTCTGACAGCATTTATGTAAGAAAGCAGAATTAATGCTTCAAGTCTGCTGACACTTCATCAGAATCAATCCATGATGGAGCCTCTTTATCCTTCCTTGCATCACCAGCCATGTGGTTGACAAGACAGACTACCAGTTACAATGAGTAAGGGATGAGCTTGTCTGAAAGGAAGGTTCAAGAGATGGCCACAGAACCCATCCACATTTAGCATAGACAGGAAAAGTGATGGCAGCAGCATGTGAATGGAGCCTAGATACCCAGGTATGAGGTGTTGGAGCCCCTGAAAGAGCAGCAAAATAGAAGGGGGTGAGATATTACTCCAACCGAAGGCTATACTATAACAGGTTCAATGTCTTCAATGTGACCAACAGGCAGTGCAAGCAAAGGCTTTGAATATTTACAGGTATGGTGGAAGATATCTATGCTATGTTGAAGACAGACCTCTTGCTTCAAATGTGTGCCCACACATTGGCCTTCAACCCCAAGCCAACTACTACCAGAGAATCTGCTCAAGATTTCAGCAACATTTTTCATTCAGCCACACACCAGTGCAACATGTCAGTCATTGCTTGATTTGGAAATGTATTACATTCTCTATAGATTTGGAGTCACAGACTCAACAGCAGCAGGGCTCAGTTCAATAGATGACTTTTCACAAATCTAAGGTGCAAGAGAACATAGAACAATACAGCAGACTGCACAGCAACAGGCCCTTCAGCCCACGATGCTGTACCAAACATTAAGCCAAATTAAGTTAATACCTTCTGCCTGTCCTTGGTCCACATCCCTCTGTTCCTTCCATATTTATGTGCTTAACTAAAAATCCCTTAAAGGCTTAGATTGCACTGATATCACCATCAAATCACATTAGAGTAGTGGTGAGCAACTACATGATGTGACACTGTAAAAAAACGAAGATGCCACTGAGGTGAAGGATGACTAGAGAAGAAATGGTGCTAGAGAATCCAAGACCGGTTTAGTACATGTTACTGGGGAGCACTTATTACTTGGGTGGTTCTTCAAAAACACTTAAAGATCTGGCAGTACCTTCACCAGCCAGTACCTGGCAAGCCTTTGCCACACATTCCAACAAAATATATATTCCTCATATATTCCAGGAAAGACTCATTCTCCAACAACAGGTTTAAGTCCACAAATACCCTTGATATAATCTGATCGCAAATTATTGAATTCTGCATCACCAGTAGCTTGGAGTCAATCTAATTGGAACCCAGCAGCTATATTGTGGAGATCTGTATTGCGGAGATCGGCTCAGCGCAAACTCACGGCAGTGACAAGGTCAATAGAGGCAAGATTATGCTGAAGAATGGCAACACGGTTCTGCGACAGCAACATGGCAAACAGACTTGACGCTGGATGAATGCTTCCTGCTGGTAATGGTCTCAGTGTTGGGGTGGAAGAGCCCGCATCCAGGCTCATGGCTGAGCACTTAAAGATTAGATTAGATTCCCTACAGAATGGAAACAGGCCCTTCGGCCCAAAAAGTCCACACCGACCCTTCGAAGAGTAACTCACCCAGACCCATTCCCCTACCCTCTATTTACCCCTGACTAATGCATCTAACACTATGGGCAATTTAGCATGGCCAATTCACCTGACCTGAACATCTCTGGATTGTGGAAGGAAACCGGAGTACCTGGAGGAAACCTACGCTAAAGAGGACTGTAACATTGAACTTTTAACTTTAATTCTTTACTTTTCTACTTTATTCCTTAAGATTTTGTACTTAGGATCCTCTGTACCTAAGATGGTGCTGGAGAATGGCGACTTTGTACTTTTCACTGTACTCCTGTATCCCTGTCTTTGAGCACATGTTACAATAGAATCCAACTCTAACTCTACTTGAGGTTTCGTTTGTCTATAGGACTGTAGCATATATTAGAGTCTCTCAAAGACCTGGAGATTGTCACCTAGTTGTGTAGTAAGATCAGGTCTACATACTGATGAGTGAATACCAATAAGCTTTATCAAACCTAAAAGACCACATCTCCTGGTGCCCCACAGATCTATGTAATCTGGAGTCATTATGACACAACTCTTAATGCATAAACCCAGTAACAAACTATTTCAAGAGTAAAGCTACTGTTAACCCTTTACTTCCCCAACTTCTTTGATTGAACACTTAATAACCAAGAACATTTAACTATTAATATCTAACTCCTCAACCCATGTCCACTCCCTACAAGTCTCTGTTGATTGAGGTCTTAATCTCCAATAGTACTCTTATCTCTCCTGGAGGACATGTAGTAGGTAACTGTCTTGGGAAGCATGTGCGTGAATGAAATGCTTGTTTCTCACAACAGCTCTTTCCTAGGCTGTATTGCAGCGAAAACTAATCCATGACAAAATGATGGATGACCTTCAAATATTTAACTATCACAAACCCTGCAAGACGAAAATGAAAAACTGAAATTTTGCTTTTCACTTCGATCTGTGGCACACTTTGAGGCAGAGATAATTCTGTTGGTTGAAAAGAAGGATAAACTCTTGAGATGAGGCAATGAGAACTTTTACATTACGCCCAACATAAGATTTTCACTTTATATTCAGATTCACATTTGCTTCTATGACGCTGCTCCTCTCTGGGTAAAAACATTGCCAGAACTCCATCAGTAAGTAGGAGAGCATCATCATCCATAAAGAAATAGACTTCGGTACCACAATCTATGAGAAATTCAAACATTGCACTGATGATTTCTGCTAACTGGGCTACTATCCACCCAGTCTGAAGCTTCACTACTTATACATCTTTGTTGAAACCTTGAAAACTCATTCTTAAATGACTGGAGATCATTTCATTTTCATAAACTTCTCTATTATCGGGACCATTTTGTTGCCTGTATAAAATTCTTAAGCTTTGTTGGTTTAATGGAAGAACTATAAAGACCTTCTCAGCCACTTTCCCTTCAAGTGTTTTGATCTCTGTCGCTGTTCAGTTCTCTGAATTGAAATGACTTACCTTCATTTGAGTTTCCTAAAACTTTGTCAAAATTAATCTCTAATAGTATTGAGGTGCAGCTAACAGCTGGCACTTCAACATGTTGATGTCTTTCTGCTTCCTTCTAGTACTTCTACACAAGAGAAGTTTTTTTTATCTAATAGTGGTTGCTGATATTGTTGCTATTGTTGCACATCATTGGTTATTTGCCATCCAACCAATCTTCCTTCTTAGTTATCCTAGTCACCACAAAGGTGCTTTTCCTAAAAAGAGACAGCAGAATCTTTACAAACTCTGCACCAGAACGCAAGGGTAGAGGAAGATCCAGACTTCTGCTTCCACTAAATTAACACCAGAATTGGTAGCTTCATCTAGCGCTTTCTTTAGGATACATTGACAAAGCTCTAGAATGTTGTCTCGTGATTGAAGCTACAAACAGCACCAAAGCTGAAAGTAATCAGTTTTGAAGAAAATGAACATTTCATATTGTCTTCTTGCAATTCCAGACATCCAGTCTCTGTAGTAAAGACTAATTCAGAGCACAATTAGTCAACTCAGTGCCTTCTGCATCTTCTAAAAAAAGCACATTCACTTTATGAAAGTGATAATGCAGAATGACTACTAGAAATCTGTGATCTCTCTCTTTCCTTGTCGCAATACGTAGCTTATGCCTGTTCTTTAACTCTGATTTTAATATCTCCTATATCCAAAAGATGAATGGAAAACAGCTGGAGAATTCTTGACCTCAACTATGGAACTGCTTCTGTAAGAGTGGACACATAGGCTGCTATATCCATTTACTTGTCATAAATCATAACCTCCACATGCTAGAATTCATCTTGTGGGTTTGCACAATCATGGAAGCTAAAACTGATCAGTGGATTTGTTACAATTGCTAAAGAATTCATCCTGCTCCTGTGTCCTCCAATGCTGGGACATCAACCAACTGCTCTCTTCTGTGCTTAATTTTCTGTCCTGCTGTTGCAGCTCTGATATGGTCTTCCTGATCCCTGTAAATCCTCTGATCGACTGTAGTATCTTACCCACCCCACTATGGCCAACTGTTTTTGCATGCAGTTCGCCTGGTGTGGGTTTTTGCTTGCTTTTCCAACACTGATTAGCATTTTCCCTCTCTATGGCCTAATGTTTACATGGGCCTTGAATACCAGCACCTCGCAGCAGTGTACACTGTGATCAGATTGCTAAGCTGGCCTCACCTTTCACCTATGGCACTGTATAGCTGCTGGGTTTCGCTCCAGGCGCACCTTGCTGCTTGCCTCTGGTTCCATGGATTTGGCCACTGCCACTACATGTAGTGAGATTACACTAAGGTGAACATTAACCAACTTTATTAAACTTAACTGACCAAAAGAGTTGATAAGACTTTGGCAGACTTTGAACCCTTCAGACTCAGATTTCGCTTTTCCATGGTCTTTCAACATAATAATATAGGTCCTTGTGCACAAGGTCAGCAGCTATTCTTAAATATATAGTTAACCCTTTACTCCCAGTGCCAAAATGAAATCTACCCCAATGTTAAGAGTGCACTCATGCAGTGCAAGACAGGACTCAGCATTTGCAAATATGGCTGCTGCACCAACTGAGTAAGACAAAGCCCACGGTGTGATGGGCAACCATTCACTTACTTCAGCAATACTGGCAGACTGAAGTTATTTGCCACACTCAGTGCAGCAAATTACCATGTCAGCCCACAGTCTGTAACACATAGAAATGATGTCCTTGGCTTTCTATGTTAACTCCCACAAATCCAAATACAATCTTCATTCAATGCCATATATAGTCCTGACTTGTGAAGTCACTACTGTACATTCGCAGAATATGTACAGAAACAATGTCACCATCAGACCATTCTAAGAACCTGGGCACGGTGGCCCAGTGGTTAGCACTGCTGCCTCACAGCGCCTGTAGACCCGGGTTCAATTCCCGACTCAGGCGACTGACTGTGTGGAGTTTGCACATTCTCCCCGTGTCTGCGTGGGTTTCCTCCGGGTGCTCCGGTTTCCTCCCACAGTCCAAAGATGTGCGGGTCAGGTGAATTGGCCATGCTAAATTGCCCGTAGTGTTAGGTTAAAGGGGTGGATGTAGGGGTATGGGTGGGTTGCGCTTCGGCGGGTCGGTGTGGACTTGTTGGGCCGAAGGGCCTGTTTCCACACTGTAAGTAATCTAATCTAATCTAATCTAAACCTATACCAGATAGATTGTCACATCACAATTTTTCAACATAGTCTCCCCAAAAACTATGGATGGAGATCATATGGATGAAGGGCTCATGACATCTACACCATTTGGTACAGCACTAGAAGTAATACTGAAAATCTGATATTCCTATGCGAGACATCCATGGTCACACCCTTCATTGGTATCATGTAACTGAAAGACGAATAACTAATCACAATCTTCATTTACACTAGTAAGAACATGCAGTTTTATGTTTAACAGGTAATTATATGGGGTATACAGCAGGTATACACCTTAACATCTCATTGTTTCAATTGTAGAATGTATTTACAGCCAATGAAAATCTCTGTATTTACAATGAGACAGAACAATGAGAAAAAGGGTCACTGGACACGAAATGTTAACTCTGATTTCTCTTCAGAGATGCTGCCAGACCGGCTGAGCTTTTCCATCTACTTCTGTTTTTGATGGCAATTTTTCAATTCTGGGTAAACTATAAAGGACATACTGATGGAGAATGAAGATACAGAAAGTGCAGTGCAAAAAAGATGGTGAAGAAGATGCAGGTTACCACATAACATCTTTGCCTTTTCCTTATTTCCAGAGAAATTAGGCCATGTTTACTTTCTCCATTTGCTTCATGTAGAAATATTTAAAATCTGTTGTTATATTTCGTGAAAATCTACTGTCAAATTCTCTTTTGTCTTTCCTTATCAATATTTTCAGCCTCCTAGTTGAACTCTAAAATCTTCAAAGTCATCAAGATTGCTACTCTTTCTGACAACGTTACAAGACTCTTCCTTGATTTAATGTTATCTTTAACTCATTGTGTTAGCCATAATGGGAATACCTTCATTGTGGACATTTCTGCCTTAAAGGAATGTTTATTTGTTGCAAATGATACACAATCGTTTTCAGTACTACTTTCTTATTTGTATTAATGAGTTTATTTTGTTGGAGGTGATCATTACTTGACACTTGTGTGACACAAATGTTACAGGCTTTGGATCAGTGCAAGCCAGTATGTTGTCTGATTTCAGTCCCTTTGGTAGAGACTGTTTGATTATCTGAGGAGCTGCGACTGATAAAATTGCATAGTATGCAGTTTTAATGAAAATCCCCATTTTAGACCTTCTGAAGGAAGGTAACCAATAAACCAGTTAAAAACGGTTCAGTCCAGGACATTTCAAATTTATAATTTAGAAAACTCTGTTAAATCTCCTTTCAGTTTTCTTGAAAATTAGATCTTCTATTAGAACTACAAGCACAGTACAAGCAGATTCCTATTTCAAGAATGGGTGCTGGTAGTTTTAACTATAAGGAAGCATTCAGAAAACCCAAATGCAACTTGCCCTAGCTGCACAGTGGATGTTGTTCAAGCATTCTTTGGAACATGTTTTGCCAATATTTGTTACTGTTTAACATGGGAATGCAAGTAAAAAGAGAAAAACAGAATTAGAACTCTCTGTGCAAGAAGTAAATGAGCCTCAGTCACTTGTGTTTTTGTGAACAAAGACTGTTTTACATTATGTAAAAGAGTATCACATGCCCTTATGATTTCCAAACACGCAGGTGTTGAGGAAAACCAACTGTAAAACTAAGTTCAAAAATCGGATGCACTAAACAGAACTGCATGTAAAAGAAAATTACTTGTTTACCATCCCATTTTAACATATTAAATAAATCAGTTGCATTGCAGAAAATAGCTGGAGAAATTAATCTCTTTCCATTATATAAAACATAAGCAAACATAGCTTTATGAATTAAATGTGAAAACAAATCAGATCAGGACTCAGGTGATAAAGCAAGCTGGATTGACTGACCTCCCTCTCTCATATTTTATATTAAAATATAAGTTTACAAAATCAAATTCATTTACAAGTTAGTCAAGCACTCATGAAATATTATCACATCAATGTAAAGATAAATTCAAAACCAAATGAAGAGAAAACTAATTCAAAACGAGTCTCACAATATAGTATTTACCTGGTCCCATAATCCATGACGACCCACTCTTTAGCGGTTCCAGTAATTGCGTCATGATGCTGGAACAGGCCAAGGTTTCGTCTTGCTTCTGTGAGCAGTTTATAATCTTCAGATGAAGGGAACATTGTCATTTTATTGGATTGCTGAGCACCCACCAATGCTAAAGAGTAAAGGATTTCTGCTGCCCTGCAGAGGAAAACAAAATATATAACATTTATTTTTAAGCTAAAAAGGCTCAACAGTTTTTCCTGATGCAGGAAGTGTCAAGTAAATTTTACATCATTATTAACTTAAAGAAAAATCCATAATCAAGATTTAATATATTTTAAATATAATTCAATATGAAATCATTGCAAACAACTGCATGTAAAAGAAAATTACTCATTCTTCATTCCATTTTAATGTATTAAATGAATTTCTTCACAAATTATTAAACTGGATTCCAAGGAATATTTTGCTTCCTTCATAAGCCTCACATTCTTTGGGAAGGAAGGTTTTATAATTCCCAATAACCCAAACAATTCTGACACATTTAAACTGTTTCCAAATGAGTTAATCCTTGGTAATATTCAGATATTTGGGTATATTAGTGCAATCCCCTCAAAATATGAAAGGACCACTACTTTTTAAACTAACTTTATTAAAATTATTCAATTTAGTCAGATTGAATTTGTCTCATCTCTGAATTCTTCATGTAACAGAGAGACCATGCAAAAAGAAAAAGAGTGAATTGGCTGGTCAGACTGCTGAGTTTTAAACAAACAGAATTTATTCACAAAATTATGGAATGAAGCACAACAAAGTGAAAATTGAATACCTGAATAGCTTATCCTATCTGAATCAGACAGGCTATCCCGGCTTAATGATGCTGTTCCAAAATACTTGCAACAGTCTCAATAACAAACCCCTTAGCACTAAGGGTAAAAATGACACAAAAGGTTTACAGGTTACGAAGTCAGAAGGAGGGCAAGTACCAAATTGGACTTGCTCCAGCAGCCTTTCTTCACACAGCCCCTACTGCAACTAACTCTAATCTAAACAAGGCTAGCTGCACAGCTAGCTGGCACTCCAGTTTGATGATACCGTTTTTTTTTAAGACATGAAAGCTTTCGGCCTGAGGTATTATCTGTTAGAGGTAAACAAAAAGGGTCCCAATAAACCACTCAAACCCCAGCCTAGTTGGAGCCTGGCCAATTACCCCATCTCTGAAAAAACCCAAGAACAATCTAACGTTGTCAAAAAGAATAGGTTTGTCACAAGTGCCATGGACTCTTTTCCATTCACCTGAGAGATCAAAGTGCCTTGGGTCAGCAGTACATCTGAAAAATGGAACTCTGCAGCACTCCATCAAGATGGCAGCGCTGGCAAGGTAGGTAGCATTTGGGCTCCTGAGCCCAGCCCTCGAGGTCAGCTCTTCCTCTTCCCTTTCCATCTTTTTTCTTTTTCTTTATCGTCTTATAGTTGGCGATGATGGAGGTGTCATCACAGAAGAGGCTGGAGCAGAACTCATGGCAAAGATGGTGAGGTGGTGGCTGCAACTTTGGCTGCATGGTGAGCCTGAATCAGGACTCCTAGTGATGCCATCGAGGCAGCTGCCACCTCTTTAGCTGCATGTTGGACCCGGCTTGGAACTCTTAGCAATGTTGGCAAGGCAACAGCTGCAGCTTTGAGTGGTGGCACCGGGAATTCCTGGGGCATTGGTGGAACCTGGAACAGGGACTCATTGCAGAGTGGAGATCAGAACAGCTTACAGAAACCCTGGTGACCTTAAGAAAATTGGGAGCTGTGCTTGTTAAGAAGAGCTGGAAAGTTGAACATTATTTCTTATTTTTCTGTCTGTCTAAATTTCTGCCAATTGAACATATGATGGTATTTAAGTAATTTATTTCTATTCATTTTGCAATCGAAAATGGCACCAGATTGCAGCAACAAAACACTTTTTACTGTATTTTTCTAAATAAATATGACAATAAAATCATTCATTCATTCTCTAGGTACTCAAATGGAGTGTCAGCATTGATCTTTGCTCTGGACCTTAGAATGTGCTCGTCTGCAACACTGAGTTACAGTCAACTCTTTACACTGGAAGAGCAATAGATTTCAGGCTGATCAAGATCATCTTTCACCATGTTGATCGTCCTCCAAATGCAGTCATTAGTTTGTCGCAGTGCCGCATTTCGGAGATTCACAGGGACATCATTCTCCAGATCTCCTTTGCAAAAACATACTCTGGAAGGAGATGTGTGATAGTCTCTTTGCCAGTGCAGCCATTTCAAGGGCAGCATGCAGTGGCAAACAAGAGACCAGACATGCATTAAGGGTCTAGTGGGTAGAGCCCTTCTCACTACGAGCCACACTACATCTTGGTGCTTCAGTAATGAGGCATTCTGCCAAGTGACTTTGACGGTCTGCTCAGGGAACCACACCACAGAACCCACCCTCTCCTTTTCCTGGTCTCGAGGACACTATATATTGACCACTTTCTGATGGCTTTTTTAAAACAATATTTTCCAAAGCACAGGTGATACAGAACTGTCCAACTACCTATAGTGTTCCACAGCAACAAGGCAAGGCCCATCCCTTATAACAATAAGGAAGGTAGAACATCAATACATAGTGACACTTGGTGTTTCCGTTCCAAGGGTCTGCGCATAGCTTGATGTAACCACACACAGAGGTGGTTATCAGGATGAACGCAGCATTGGATACGCCTTTACTCTGCCTTATCCAGAGCTTTGTACATAGTGTCCCTGTGGATCCAGTCTATCTTCGACCTCCAGATGTAGTGAAAGATATCTCGGGTGAATGCAAAAGTGCAATTTCAGGGAATGGACGTGACCTGCAGCACGTGCAGCAACACAGAGTACCTCACATCTGATGACCACATTTTTACCCACAATGGAGGGGAAGCGGTGCTCCCATCTGTCTAGTTGCTGCCTTGTCTTGGCAATACATTCTTCCTGAGTTTTGGAACAAGCCATGGTCTCTTTGAACCATATTCCCAAGACCCTCTGGTAATCTGTCCTGACGATGAAGGAGATAAAGGATTCGTCAGCCCAGTTTCCAAAGAACATGGCCTCACTCTTGCCTCGGTTTACCTTGGCTCACAAGGCCACTTCCAACTGGTCACAGATGCTCACAAGTCTACACTGACAGCTGATCCAAGCAGAAAATGGTGATGTCATCCATGTACAGGGAGGTTTTGACCTGCGGGCTTCCACTGCCTGAAATAGTCATCCCTGTCAACCTTCTATCATTTCTGATGGATTCGGCAAAAGGTTCAATACAACACACAAAAAAAGACAGCAAAGAATTGCATGCCTTGACTGACTCCAGATCTGATTGGGAAGCTTTGATTCCCACCCATTGATTGAGAATGCACTAATGATGTTGGTGTCGAGCTGTTGGATATAATTCTGGAATCTCTCCCCAAAACCCATTTTGGAAAGCATATCCCACACGTAGATGCGCGATAGTGTCTCAAAGGCCTTCTCCTGGTCAATGCTGACGAGGCAGGTGTCCAAACCCCTGTCCTGCACGTAGGCGATTATATTCCTAACGGGCGCAAGGCTTTCAGAGATCTACCTGCCCAATACAGTGCAGGCTGGTCAGGGTGAATCGCCAATCCCAGAGCAGACCTGACCCAGATGGTAATGACCTTAGTCAGGATTTTATAATCTACATTTAGCAGCAAAACTGATCAACAATTTCTAATTTCCTCTTTCACCCCCTTCCACTTATAGATGGATTTGTACATGCTAAGTGCCAGAAGCATACAGTCGCACAGCTCCAGCAGATCCTGTTCAATCAAGTCCAACAGAATACAACTCGGCAGGTAAGCTGTCGCTTCCTGGCATTTTATTCTTTTCAAAGGACTTGAGGGTCTTGGTGAGATTATGTGAAGATAAGCTCAGTGAGCTCTCAACTCAAAACATTAACACCCAGTCCTGATGAAGGGTCTTGACATAAAATGTCAACTTCTCCGCCTCCTGATGCTGCCTGGCTTGCTGTGTTCTTCCAGCCTCCTGTTTGTCTACCATGCAAAGATAACGGCTGGGTCAACGTTTCCTGCGTGATGTTATCGAAGACCTCCATAATAAAGCATAGGAACGACTGGAAGACTGGGCCATATGTGGACTTCGCATCATACAGTCCAGCAGAGAAAGTTTGATTGATCCTCAAGATGTCAACCTGAGATGACGCTGCCAAACAATCTTCTTCCTCCAGGATGTGGATCACAGAGCTTTCCCTGTACACCTCCTGGAAGAACAAGTGCCAGGACATCTCATCCTGTTCCACAAGGTATACCCTGGACCAGAAGATTATCTTAGAGGCCTCGAGGCAAAGAGTGAGGCTGGTTGGCTCTTCACCTCCTGGAGGTACTCATTGACATCAACTCCCATTGTTTGCAGCAGGAATAAGTTCTGCATGCTTTTAAAGAGTTTTGAAAATTTTACCCATCTCTGTCACCTTTCTGAACATCTTTGAGAATGAAAAACCTCTTGATGTTCCCCTCAACTGCCTGCCAATCGGTTGGAGACCTAATGAGGGATTTCATGGTTCTCCAACCTGTGGAATCCCTTTTGACTCTTCAATGAGTTCTGGAGTCAAGAGTTTCACATTCAACTTTGCAGGGGTGCGCTCGACAATGCTTATATAACAAAATGGCCGACCAACAGAAAGGAGCAGCTTGCTTTAGAATTAAAACACAAGATGTCTGACTGGAGAGAAATAAGACTAACATTCTGTTCCAGCCTTTAATTAAAGAAAATGACAACATCCTTGAACAAAGTTACACCAAGGCCATGAGTATGCCATTCCAGAAAGCGTTGATAAGGAGTCTCTGAAATAGACAAGCAACTAATCCTAGCTGTCATTAATGGAAAAGTAAATGCCCAGATTCTGAAGGGGTACATCGGTGCTGCCTCTTTCAAGCTGTATATACATTCCTAGGAAGTCAGAACATCTGCTGCCAAGACAGGGGTGTTGTACATATGGACTGTAAAAAAAACTGGCACCTCTTGCTGGAAGGTGCCACAGACAGGACAGAGAAGGGACCTTCACCTCCTTTCTCATCAAATACTTTCAGGAGACATTTATGCTCCTTTATGCAGACAGAAACATCCACTGCTTAGAATGCACACCAGGATCCTCTTCTCAAAGGAAGTCCAATTGATTGGAGTTCCTTCCTAAAACTTCTTCATCGTCATCCTGACTGCATTCTGGACACCCCGGCCTGGGCCTGGGCCTGGGGCTGGGGTATGTGCAACAGTCATAGCTCGGGTTGGCATTAGGCTGAACTGGCATAAAGATCCACCAATAGAAGCTTAGCTCAACTGAAGATCATCTAACGACCAATTACAATCCAGTGACAATCTCAAAATCCTCTGATGACTCGCAACTTGGAGCTTACACTTAGTCTTGCCAAATTTCCTCCAATGCAATTTTAACCCTCCTTAGAATAAGGAAACCAAAACTATACAACGTTCCAGGTTTGTTCTCAAGAATGCCCTTTACAGATGTAGCAAGATTTCCATCCTTCTATACCCCACCTTCCTTGCAATAAAGACTAACTTTTCATGTACCTTTCTAATTATTTCTGCCACCAAAGGTGAGTAGGGTTGGTCTATTTGTACATTTGTTAACTTGCATAGACAATACATTTCAAACATTAATGGACAACTTCAACAAAACTCAGAACTCAGTAGTGAGTATGGCTCAAGGAAGAACTCATTATATTCAAGTTAGAGGCAATCAAGACTGGTAATGGGAAGAAGAAAAGTAGTAAGTGAGATTAGAAGAAAGATGAAATGAAGCATCAGATTGCATCATAATGAAAAATAATGCTTAAAAGGCAGAATTAAATGCACTCTACTTGAATGCAGTCTCTGCACAGACTCTTTCTGTGCTGTAAAAACTCTATGACACAACATTCACAACAAGGCTAATGAGTTGAAGGCAGATGTTAAGGTAAATGAGCATGATTTAATTGATTCTGATGGCAGGTCATTTAGGACAAAGTATGTCTCAGGCTGCCATAATAATCCAACTTTATTGATCAGGAGGTGATTAAATTCTGCAAAGGCAGAAATTACTCGTTTTGACCGTGTTCAAGTTTTGAGAAAGACTGTCAGAAGATGTACAATAGTTCAAAAATATCTTAAGGTTTCTGGACAATAACACAAAAGTGCACACAAGAGCAGAAACTTAAAAATGTGAAATAACACAGTTCCTCACAATGAGGAGGATTGTTGTCCTGAATTTCAATACAGTAGTGGTTTAATTAACAAATTTGGTAAAGAAGAATACAAAATTTACCTGGTCAGGGTACTGTCAAATCATCTTTCAGTGGTTGAAAAGCATGTAAATAAATTAAACTGGTTTAGTTGCCCTGAATTTCAAAACACCATTCAAAAGAATGATTGATACCAGCAATGTGGGCATTGGAGCAGTAACAAGAGGCAATTGAGCTGTGCGAGGCCACTTGAGAAACAATGACCATGAGATGACAGCACTCTCCAATGAAAACAGTAGCCTTAATGAAGAGTTGATTCTGAGGGACCAAAATCTAAATAAAACAGACTATGTTGCCATGAGGCACAAGCTGGGCAATGATAAATTGGGGACCATTACCGAAACAAAGGACCCAATGGCAAAAACATAATGAGTGGATGGAGGAACCACAGTATTTTATTCCTGTCTGACAAAAATAAAATGGGAAAGTTAGATTAGATTAGATTACCTACAGTATGGAATCAGGTCCTTCGGCCCAACAAGTCTATGCTGACCCTTCAAAGGGTAACCCACCCAGACCCATGCCTCTACCCTGCATTTACCACTGACTAATGCAGCTAACACTATGGGCAATTTAGCCTGGCCAATTCACCTAACCTGCACATCTTTGGACTGTGGGAGAAAACCAGAGCACCTGAAGGAAACCCACACAGACACAGTGAGAATGTGAAACTCCACACAGTGACCCAAGGCTGGAATCGAACCCAGGTCCCTGGCACTGTGAGGCAGCAGTGCTAACCAATGAGCCACAGTGCTGCCACAAGGACTATGTTCAACAAGGGAAATTAGGGATAGTATTAGATCAAAGGAAGGGGCATACAAATTGGCCAAAAGAAAGCAGCAAATCTGAGGAGTCGGAGCAGTATTGATCTCAACAAAGAAGAAGAAAGGGATTGAATAAGAAGAGGGAAATAGAATAAGTGGAAGTGTGCATGGAACCTACAAACTTATCAAAAAAGATATGTGAAGAGAAAAAGATAGTGAAGGCAAATTACCTTTACAGTCAGAAACAGGGCAAGTCATAATGGGAAACAAAAAGATGGCAGACCTATTACAAACAGATATTAGTTATGCCTTCAAAAAGCACACGAACAACATCCCAAAAATGTTGGGGAGCACATGGTCTAATGAGAGGGACAAAAACTGAAAGAAAATCAGTATTAGTAGTGATATGATGTCAGGGAAATTGATGGGATTAAACTGGGCATGATAATCTACATCCCAGAGTACTTAGGGAAGTGGCCCTAGAAATGGTGGGTGCATTGGTGGTCATCTTTCAAGATTCAATAGACTCTGGAACTGTTCTTATGGATTAGAGGGTAGATATTGTGTCGCTACTTTTTAAAAAAAGAATTATAGTCTCACGTGGATAGTTTGGAAAACGCTTGAACCCATTATAATGGATTGAATAGTACAGCACTTGGAGAATACTGACAAGGTTGGATAGAGTCAGCATGGATTTACAAAAGGAAAGTCATGCTTAATGTAGAGTTGATAAGGGGGAACCCAGCAAAGGTGGTTTACTTGGGCTTTCAGAAGGCTTTCGATAAGGTCCGACATAACAGTTTAGCATGTTAAAATTAAATCAATTGGGATTGGGAGGGTAGTGTACTGAGAGGAATAGACAACTGTTTGGTAGACAGGAAACAGAGTAGGAATAAATGGATTTTTTCCAAGTGGCAGGCAGTGACCACTAAGGTGCAACAGGGATTAGTGCTTGGACCCCAGCTAATCACAATGATTTAGATGAGAAACTAATGTAATGCCTCCACGTTTGCAGATGAGACAAACCTGGGTGAGGGGGAACTGTGGGAGGATGTAAAGATGCTTCAGTATGATTTGGACAAGTTGAGTCAATGTGCAAATATATAACAGATAAAGAAAATGTGAGGTTATCCACTTTGGTAGCAAAAACCTAGGCAGATTATCATCTGAATGGCAAAAAATTGGGAAAGGGGAATGTGTGCAACAAGAGCTGAGAGCTGGGTATCCTTGTACATCAGTTGCTGGAAGTAAGCATGCAGGTGCAGCAGGATGGTGGAGAAGGGAAATGTTATGTTGGCCTTCATAGCAAGAGAATTTGACTACAGGAGCATGGATGGCTTACTGCAATTTTATCAGATCTTGGCAAAACCACGTCTAGAGTATTGTGTCTCCTTATCTTAACAAAGACATTCTGGACAGAGACCGTGGAACAATCAGTATGATGCCTGGGATGGCAGAATTGAAGTATGAAGAGACACTGGATCGATTAAAGCTGCCAAATTCTCAGAGGACGAGAGGGATGCTCTCTCATTAGAGGGAGTTAACTGGTGGTGAATTTAATTTTCCAACATTAAATTCTAATTCCAAACACTAACTGGGACTACCATAGTGTGAAAGATTTGGATGGTGAAGAATTTATTAAATGTGTTCAAGAAAACTTTCCTAATCAATATGTAAATTTTCCTACTAGGGAAGGAGCAAAACCTAACCTTCTCTTGGATAATAAGGCAGGGAAAGTGACTGAAGCGAGAGGAGGGGAACACTTTGGGTCTAGTGATCATAATTCTATTTGTTTTAAAAGTGTTATGGAAAAGGATAAGCCTACCATAAAAGTTCAAAGCTTTTAATTGGAGTACGGCAAATTTTAACATTATCAGACAAAAAATTTCAAAAGTTGATTCGATTAGACTATTTGCAGGCAGAGACGTCTACTAAGTGGGAGGCTTTCAAAGTTAAGCTATGATGTTCCTTTTTTTTTAAAAGAGTGAAAGGTAAGGCAAGTAGGATTAGGGAAGAATAGATGAATAAAGATATTGAGGCTCTAAAAAAGGATTAAAAAAAGCATCATATATCAAATATAGACAATTTGGTTTAAATGAATCTCTTGAACAGTATAAAGAGTGTAGGAGCACTCTCTTAAAGGGGAGATCAAAAAAGCAAAAATAAGGTATGAGAAAGCCTTGACAAATAAGATTAAGGATATTCCAAACATTTCCTACAAGTACATTAAAAGCATGACAGCAAATAGAGATCAAAGAGGTCATCTTTGCGTTAAACCTCAGGAGATGTATGAGATACCAAATGAATATTTCACATCACTTTTTACTATGGAGAAAGAAATAGAGGCTGGGGAACTCAGGGAAATAAATATTGATGTTTTCAAAACAATTCACATTACAGAAGAGAAAGCGCTGAATATCTGAGAAAATATAAAGTTGGAAAAATCTCTGTGACCTAATCAAGTGCATCCCAGAATGTTGTGGGAAGTTAGGTGGAAAACTGTGGGCCCCTTGCGGAGATATTTGTATCATCCGTAACTACGGGTCAGGTGCTAGATGACTGGATATTGGCTAATGCTGTGCTTTTATTTAAGAAGGGATGTCAGCAGAAGCCTGGGAATTATACACCTGTGAGTCTGACTTCGGTGATGGGTAAGTTGTTAGAGTTTATTATGAAACATAAGATTTACATGTGTTTGGAGAGGCAAGGAATGATTAGGAATAGTCAGCATGGTTTTGCATGAGGGAAATTATGTGTCACAAACTTCATTGAGTTTTATTTGAGGAAGTAACAAAGAAAACTGATGAGGGCAGAGTGATAGACATTGTTTACTTAGACTTTAATAAATCATTTAACAAGGATCTATGTGTTAGACTATTTAGTAAAGTTAAATCACATGGTATTCAGGGTGAGCTTGCAATTTGGATACAAAACTGGCTTAACAACAGGAGAGAGATTGGTAATGGTAGATTTTTTTTGGACTGGAGACTTGTAACCAGCGGTGGACCACAGGGATTGGTGCTGGGTTGGCTTTTATTTATCATTGATATAGATGATTTAGATGAAAAGATAAAGGCATTGTTCGTAAGTGTACAGATGACCCAAAATTGGTGGTAGAGTGAACAGTAAAGAAGGTTAAGATTACAACGAGGTCTTGATCAATTGGGTCAATGGACTGAGTAGCAGCAAATGGAGTTTAATTTGGATAAATGCAAAGTATTATATTTTGGTAAACAAATAAGGACAAGACATTTACAATTAAAAGTGTTGCCTTGGTTGGGCTGTAGAACAAAGACCTAGGGGTTCAGGTACACAATTCTTTGAAGTCTACTCAGAGCCAATAAAGTTAATAGCTTGCAAGGCCTTAATGTTTTTTTAAAAATGTTGGAACAGAAGCAGCCAGATGGATGGGGTCAAGCTCCCACAGAAACCAGGACTTTTAGATTTCTTTTTTTCAGGAGCAACGCTGGTATCTTGAAGCTGGGTTTGGAAGTTGTAGTACATCTGTCACGGCTACTGCTAGAGTGTTCTCAATGTCTTCTCCTGGACTGAAGAATTGCATGAGAGACAATTTATTTTACTGAATTTGCCTTTGCTAAATGTGTGCTTATGGAATGTTTCTATATTGGAACAGTTACTGTTCAGTAGTTGAATATTCTGGCATTCTGTTAAATTTTCCAGTAGAGACAAGTGATTCTAGTTTCTTCTTTCTTCTGTTGCATTTTAACTATAGTGTATGAATAAAGTGAGTTTTGCTTTAAGACTGGCATTTTGACCAATTGAATTGCATTCGGAATGCAATAACAGGCATTTGTCTTGAAAATTAGAAAAAGTTAGGGTCTAGGCTATTTCCTTAATATATTTTGAGGGGTTAGGTCTGATCCATAATAGTGTCAGTCCCCATAGCAAACAAGCTGTCCAGCCAACTGAACTGATTTAGGACTATATTCACTCTAGTTTAGAAGAATGAGGGAAATCCATGCCGACCAAGTTTCCCAAACTAAAAACGTGTCCCACTTGCCTGCGTTTAGCCCTTGTTACTCTAAATCTTTCCTATTCATGTACCTATCCAGATGTCTTTTAAATGCTGTAACTGTACCTGCATCTACCTCTTCCTCTGGCAATTTATTCCACATCTGAACCACCCTCTGTGTGAAAAAGTTGCCCCTCAGGTCCCTTTTAAAGCTTTCTCTTCTCACCTAAAAATATACCCTCTTGTTTTGAACTCTCACAACTTAAAGTGAATAGCAGATGTATTTATCATACCTATGCCCCTCAATTTTATAAATCTCTGTAAGATCATCTCTCAACCTCTCATGCTCCAGTGAAAAAATTCCCAGCCCATCCAGTCGGTCTTTATAATGCAAACCCTCCAGTCCCAGCAACATCCTGGTAAATTTTTTCTAAACCCTCTCCAATTTAATAATATCCTTCCCTTAGCATGGCAACCAGAACAGTACTTGTACTGCAAAAAATGGCCTCAACATGACATCCCAACTCCTATACTCAATGATCTTCTTAACCACACTGTCTATCTAAAAACCTGCAAAATTCTAAAAGGTCTAGACAAGGCAAATGTAGAAAGAATGTTCCCCAGGATGAGGGAGTCCAGAACCAGGGATCATAGTCTATGACTAGAGGGTAGGCATTTCAAGGACGAGATAGATATAATTATTGAGCTAAAGGGATCAATGGGTATGGGGAGAGTGTGGGAGCAGAGTACTGAGTTGGTTGATCAGCCATGAATATATTGAATTACTGAGCAAACTAGAAGGGCTGAATAGCCTACTACTGTTCCTATTTTCTATGTCTCTATAACACAACGAACCTCTTAGAAATGTAAAGTGACAAGTTAGTTATTTCTTCACAAAATTTTATGCAAGACAATGTAAAAGCTCTACAATTGAGGAGGAAACCTTTAGACTTGTTTTGACACTTCAACAATTTGAAATATATGTTTCAAAACAATTAGATATAAATTTAAAATGATCATAATTCATTGATGGTACTGGACAAGTTCCACATGAAGGATCTTAAGTTGGTTAACTGGAATTTGTTATCAGGAAAAACAATGTAATCGCCAAGGCTCTGTCCAGAATTTAAAGGAAGTTGGAGGAGAAAATTGAGACATTCAATTATCATAACTCTGAAAGGGTTAAATCCAGCCAAATTTGCTT
Source organism: Chiloscyllium plagiosum (assembly GCF_004010195.1). Lineage (NCBI taxonomy): Eukaryota > Metazoa > Chordata > Chondrichthyes > Orectolobiformes > Hemiscylliidae > Chiloscyllium > Chiloscyllium plagiosum. Next base: position 60,593,054 of record NC_057711.1, on the reverse strand, counting down.
GCTACATATGCCTGTTTTTGCAAGCTGACATAGACTTCAGGTTGATTAATGTTTTTTCCCTTCCAGCAGCCTGTCTTTTCTGCCATTTGGTTATTTCTTTTCTCCTTTGCTTTTACCATACTCTCCCTAATTCCTTGTTTCCAGGCCCCTTGTCATCAGGACAAATTTCCCATGCATCAGCTTCAATCCCAGTAAGTCAAGATATCCAAACCAAGGACAGCAGGTTCGACAGAGGTGTGCTGTTTTACTTTGGACTGTTGTTGTGAAACCTAAATTGTTTCACACTGCCTTCAACTAGAGATCAGACTATATCCTTGAAAGAGAGAAGCTAACATTATTTTCAAGGAAGACAGTTTTAGAGTCATAGAGATGTACAGCACAGAAACAGATCCTTTGATCCAACTCTTCCATGCAACCAGATATCCCAAACCAATCTAGTCCCACCTGCCAACACCCGGCCCATATCCCTTCAAACCCTTCCTTTTCATATACCCATCCAGATGCCTTTTAAATACTGCAATTGTACTAGCCTCCACCACTTCCTCTGGCAGCTCTTTCTGTACATGTACCACCCTCTGCGTGAAAACTTTGCCCCTTAGGTCTCTTTTATATCTCACCCTAAACCTATGCCCTCTAGTTCTGGACTCCCTGACCCCATGGAAAAGACTTTGTCTATTTATCCTATCCATGCCCCTCATGATTTTATAAACCTCTATAAGGTCACCCCTCAGCCTCCGACTTATTCAACCTCACCCTATAACTCAAATCCTGGTAATATCCTTGTAAATCTTTTCTGAACCCTTTGAAGTTTCACAACATCTTTCTGATAGGAAGGAGACCAGAATTGCATGCAATATTGGCCTAACCAATGTCCTGTACAGCCGCAACATGACCTCCCAACTCCTGTACTCAATACTCTGACCAACAAAGGAAAGCATGTCAAACCCCGTTTTCACTATACTATCTATCTGCGACTCCACTTTCAAGGAACTATGAACCTGCATTCCAAGGTCTCTTTGTTCAGCAACACTCCCTAGGACCTTACCATTAAGTGTATAAGTCCCACTAAGATTTGCTTTCCCAAAATGCAGCACCTCACATTTATCTAAATTAAATTCCATCTGCCACGTCTCAGCCCACTGGCCCATCAGATTAAGATCCTGTTGTACACTGAGTTAACCTTCTTCACTGTCCACTACACCTCCAATTTTGGTGTCATCTGCAAATCTACTAACTATACCTCTTCTGCTCACATCCAAATCATTTGTATATATGACGAAACGTAGTGGACCCAGCATCGATCCTTGTGGCACTCCACTGGTCACAGGCCTCCAGTTTGAAAAACAACCCTCCACCACCACCCTCTGTCTTCTACCTTTGAGCCAGTTCCGTATCCAAATGGCTAGTTCTCCCTGTATTCCGTGAGATCTAACCTTGCAACCAGTCTCCCATGGGGAACCTTGTCTAACGCCTTACTGAAGTTCATATTGATCATGTCTATCGATCTGCCCTCATCAATCCTCTTTGTTACTTCTTCAAAAATCTCAATCAAGTTTGTGAGATATGATTTCCCACGCACAAAGCCATGTTGACTATCCCTAATCAGTCCTTACTTTTCCAAATACATGTACATCCTGTCCGTCAGGATTCCCTCCAACAACTTGCCCACCACTGATGTCAGGCTCACTGGTTTATAGTTCCCTCGCCTGTCCTTATCACCTTTCTTAAACAGTGGCACCACGTTAGCCAGCCTCCAGTCTTTCGGCACCTTACCTGTGACTATCGATGATACAAATTGAAGAACCTTTTAACTTAATTTATTGCAGTGTGAATTGAAACTAATATATAAGGTCTATCTTAGTTGTATCTGCCATTCAATATGTAATTTCTAGTTTATAATCAACAACAATTTGTTTACTTTTTTAATGTATCGTGATTCTGATTATGTGATTATTTAAAAGACAACTCAGCATTTTCTTTGTCTTCCTCCTTTGCAGTAAGTGTTTATTTTAAAGAATAGAATCTTGTGGCTTCATGAAAGGACAATATACTTTTATTTTTCTTTATTTTGGATTATGGCACTATATCTGTATCCAGGGAATTTTATTGTCAGTGGCTCTATAAATCTCTCGTCACTGTGTCTCTTGGTATGTCACCATGATCCAAGCAGTATCTACTTTGTAGGTAAGGACAGATACAAAGTATTCATTTAACACCTCAGCTACGTCTCTTGCCTCTCTATATAAAGTTCTTGTTGGTCCCTTAAAGATGCCTTTTTCTCCTTTTGCCACCTTGTTACTCCTGATGTGCAGAGAGAAGACTTTGGGATTTCCCAGTATGTTAAGCTTGCAGTCTTTTTTAAAGATTGTTTTTTGCTTCTTGTATTTGCTTTTGCACCTCCCAGCTGAAACTTATGTTGAACCTGTTTGTCAATTGTTATTGACCACACAACACCTGTCATAAACACATTGTTTCTTTAACTTAATTTCTGTCTCCTTTGTCATTAGGGCCCTTTGGACATGCTTGCCCTCCCTTTCCCTTTAGAGGAAATATACCTTAAATGCACCTGAACCATCTCCACTTTGAAGGTAGCCCATTATTTAATTACTATTTATCGTACTAAATTTTGATTCTTGTATATCCTGCCCAGGTCTGTTCTTGTCCCATTGATGTCTGGTCACCAGATTTTTAGTCAGAATTGATGAATGCCATTTCTATTTGCCATGCTAAATCTGATGATACAATGATCATTGACCCTTATGTTCTTCCATTGTCACTTCATTAATTTAGCCAATCTCATTCCCAAGAACCAGGTCTAGCAAAGTCTCCTTTCTCATTGGACTTGATATGTGCTGTCAGAAATTGTCTTGAACACAATCAAGAAATACTTATCCTTCACAGTTTGTTTCAGTACCACAATCCCAATCCCAATGGACAACTAAAACCACCCCCGGACCCATTATAACTACTCTCTGATGTTTACACTTTGCTGTAATTTCCTTGCAAATCTATTTATCTGTATCCCTCCCAACAGTTAGTGAAGTACAGATTACACTAAGGGATTTAATTATTATATAATAAAGCAAAGAACTGTGAATGTTGAACATTCTGAAAGAAAACCAAAATACCAATGAAACTCAGCAGGCCTGGAAAGAGTTAACATTTCATGTCCAGTTACTTTTCCTCAGAGCTTCAGATGTCTCAGTCCAGTGACCGAACTTGTGATGAAGGGTTACTAGACTCAAAACATTAACTTGGTTTTTCATTTGACATATGCTTGCCAGACCTGCTGAGTTCCTCCAGCATGTTTATTATTCTTGTTCCTTAGCTCTAATTAAAACAATCCTTTCTTTGAACCCTCTTGAATATTCTCTTTCTTCAGTATTCTAATGCTCTCCGAAATTAAAAGCACCACCGTTCCTCCTTTTTTTCCTTTCCTACCTTTATTAAACACCTTGTATCCAGCAATATTCAATTGCTAAACCTACACTATCTTAATCCAGATCTTCATTATCATCATATTATCATATTTCCACAAGACAATCTGTGCCTGTAACTCCTCAATCGTATTAATTACACAAGCTACATTCTTACACATGTAGCGTAACCCTGATTTAGCCTTTAGTACTTTTTCCTTAGTCTGACATCACCTATTAACTTACTATTCTCTGTTTTTGCACTATTGCCTCACCCAGCATTTTGTGCACCCTGGTGTTACTTTCTAAACTTCATTCCCGACTCTTATAGCCCTGCTGATTTGGTTAAAACTCTCATCAGTACAACCAAAGGTCCCACAAGAAACGTAGTCCATGCTCTGCTCAGGTGCAACCCATCCAGTTTGTGCAGATGTCATCTTCGCCAGTACTAGGCTTAGTGTCTGATAAAACCATACTGCTTTCTCTTGCACTATTTTTCCAGATTCATCTGTCCAAGCTTCCTATTTCTGTACTTACTTGCATAGGGCACCAAGATCAATCTGCAGATTACTACTTTTGCAGTCCTGCTTGATAATATTCCACCTAGCTTCCTGAATTCCAGCTGCAGAATCACATTCCCTCCTGTCTATGTAATTAGTACCATTGTAGACCACTACCCCTGGCTACTTGCCCTCACTTAGAAGAATATCTAGCAGTTGTTCTGTGACACAGTTGACCATGAGCAATATGGCATCCTAGAATCTGGTTGATGATGACAAAAACATCTGTCTTCTCCTTATTGAAGAATCCACTGCTCTTTCACTCTTCTTCCTCCTCTATTGTACAGTTGGTTTACTCATGGTGCTACAGGTTGGTTCTTGTTGCACTCCACCAAAGATCCTTTACCGTCACAAATATCCAGAAAGGAAAACCAGTGAGTGAAGAAGACCTTTAGGGATTCCTGCATTACCAGCCCATTTCTCTTAGGCTGCCTGGCGATCACCAACTCCCTAGCAGCCTTCTTGCCCCTATCACATGTAATCACCTCTCTCAATATGTGACCAGTCAGTTCTGGACCTGATGGATGCACCCGAGTGAGTTAAGTGCTGCTAGAGGTCTGATACTGGGAGCTCAATCCTGTGCAGCCAGTGATACTTCCTCACCATGTGCTCATCTGAGTCCAAGGAAGTATCCTTGAGATCCCATAAGCCGCAGGACAGTCATTTCACTTGCTCAAGTTGTCCTGTTGTGCCTTAAACTTAAATATTTACCATTATTTTAACATTAGTTGCTTTTGCTTACCCGAATTTACTTGAACTGTGCTTGTATTATTAAACATAAACTGGAATGCAGACAATAGAAATTCTACACTCTTACTGACAAATCAATTCTCTTTCTTTGTGCCAATAAGTTCATTTTCCCTATGCTAGTACAGCCATGTGGTGTTTTTCAAAATTTTTAAGAGTTGAACCATTATCCCTAACAGTAGCTGGTTAACAACCAATTAACATAATATTTTTTTCATGATATTACTCTTGGGCTTGGGCAGCACAGGAAGGATGCTGCCTCATTGGTTTGACTCTTTCTAATACTAAACTAGACACAGTCTAAAAACTATATAATTTGCATATCACTATTCATTAAATTCAAAATTTGTAATGACCAGTGGAGTAGTAGGACCCTTTCAATGTTGGTCACAAGAGGAGCATAAACACTACCCTCTATAGTGTAGGATTTCACAAAGAAATCCCATATTCTGAAATACTGGGCCAAAATTATGGACTTTTTAAATAACTTTTAAAAGTAAAAGAACAAGGTCGGCAGCTGGGCGAGGTTGTGGGAAAATGACACAGACACAAAGATAGTTGCTTGGAACCATTGTTCTGCCCGAAAATCCAATTCACACATTCTCTCTAAAAGATCAATCAACTAGGTCCAAACCCCAGCCAATCCAGACAGAATGGAGCCTTGGCAGATCAACTTCAATCAAAATGCATGCACAAAGGTACCGGACATTTCACTTAATCAAAATACACCTACACCTACTCTTAACTATCAATAAGCCAAACCTCAAAGAGATCATTGTTCGTAGCAAATTGCCCGGCTCTCAGGACAACTCCATACAACCCTGTCACGGTGGACGCTGCAAGATGTGTCAGATTGTGGACATAGATACCACTATTACGCGTGGGAACACCTCCCACCTTGTACATGGCAGGTACTCATGTGACTCAGCTTAAAACGTGTTGCTGGAAAAGCGCAGCAGGTCAGGCAGCATCCAAGGAACAGGAGAATCGCGTTTCGGGCATAAGCCCTTCTTCAGGAAGCCTTCGTCAGGTTTATGCCCGAAATGTCGATTCTCCTGTTCCTTGGGTGCTGCCTGATCTGCTGCACTTTTCCAGCAACACATTTTCAGCTCTGATCTCCAGCATCTGCAGTCCTCACTTTCTACTCATGTGACTCAGCCAATGTTGTCTATCTTATAGATTGCAGGCAAGGATGCCCGGAGGCATGGTACATTGGGGAAACCGAGCAAAGGCTACGACAACAGATGAATGGGCACCGCACAATGATCAACAGACAGGAGGGTTCCCTCCCAGTTGGGGAAACTTCAATGGTCTAGGACATTCAGCCTCGTCCAAGGTGGACTTCGGGACAGGCAGCAGACGAAAGTGGCCGAGCAGAGGCTGATAGCTAAGTTCCCATAGGGAGAGCCTCAACCGGGACCTTGGGTTCATTACAGGTGATCACCATTGCACTACACACACAGATATTCCTGCACACACACACTCTCACATACACACGGACACAGATTCACACAGACACCCACACACACCCTTATAGACACACACACTCCCACGCATGCACCCCCTCACAGACTTAAGACACTCTGCACACACACACTTTCTCGCACTCACAGCCCCCACCCCAGACACA
>NC_057711.1:60584386-60586586 GCF_004010195.1 Chiloscyllium plagiosum | reverse complement strand
ATTGTTAACAGCTAACCCAAGAATGCAACTTTTAAAAAAAGGGTTTTGTGATTTACACATGAAAGAAGTGAAACTATCACTGTATTCTAACAGATGAAAGGCTTAACTGACAATCAATTTTTCAATGTATAATTTCAATTACATCACACTGCAAATTTTTGCTATAAATTCTGTGTTACGATCAAGCTCTCCACAATCACCTGATGAAGGAGCTTCGCTCCGAAAGCTAGTGTGCTTCCAATTAAACCTGTTGGACTATAACCTGATGTTGTGTGATTTTTAACTTTGTACACCCCAGTCCTACACTGGCATCTCCGAATCATCAATAAGCCAATTGACCTCAAAAGTGAACACCAGAAAAACAATGCAACACAGATTTGAGAGGAAATAGCAGGACACAGAGTCTGTATAACCTCTAGCCCTGATCTGGGAAAAGGTTAAAAATCATACAAGTTTATAGTGCAACAGGTTATTTGTAAGTACAAACTTTTGGAGAGCTGCTCCTTTGTCAGGTCGCTAATGGGGCAGGATCAGAGGACACAGAATTTAAAGTAAAAGATCAAAGTGTCAACAGATGCAATGTATTGAACAAACCTAGATTGCTGTTAGGTCTGGAGGAGAAAGTGAGGTCTGCAGATGCTGGAAATCAGAGTCGAGAGCAAAGCCCAGCAGGCCAGGCAGCATCTGAGGAGCAGAAAAATTGACGTTTTGGGCATAAGCCCTTCACCAGAATGAAGGGGCCTGTTCCAAGCTCAGAGAACCGTTGACAAGAACCTCAGCAACTGGAAACATTTTAAAACTGTTTTCCTCAGTAGTGAGCTGAAACTCCTGAGAACCCAAAGTTTCCAAACCTAGCAGGAAGGGGAAGGCGGGTGGTGACAGTGCAGGGACCCCAAGGGTTAGAAGCCTGAAGAAATTGTCTCTGATTAAAACTGTGATTTAGCTTCGAATAGCGCTTTAACCTGTTTAATTTGATAGTGTATTTAATGACTGTCCTCTATATAATTGTGTCAATTTCATTCTTTTATTGCATTTGGCTTTTTAAAAAAACTTCTTGTATTAGACTTACCTTTCGTAGTTAAATGAATGCAGAGATTCTTTTGCCCTGAACCATCTGTTTACTGCCTTCTTCATTTCACATTCCCTAAATAAGTCCAGTGTCAGAACCAGGGATCTGGGGGTGACTTGAGCCACCTAAAAATCTGGAAATTACTGATTACAAACCAGAAACCCTACAGTAGTCAAGATGAGGAGTTCCGAAGTGTGTGGTGCCTACCTGCTGCCAGGGTTATAAGACCCATTGGGCAAGGAGAGGAACTTGGCAGTCGGAACAGAAAGATCCAATTATCACTGCCCACGTGGATACCAAGGACAGAAGGACTAAGAATATAAACTGCTGAGGGGTCTGAGCAGCTAAGAACTAAATTAATAAGAGTATTCAAAAGGAAGGAGACCTGTCAGCTAAACACCTAACATTGATCATTGGAAAATGCTAGAATCTATCATTAAGTAGTTAAATGTGATCGTAATGCCACTGGACCAATAATCCCGAACCCTGGATTATTTTTCAGGGACATGATTTGAAATTCTACTTTGGCAAATTATGAAATCTGAATTTCATAGAAATCTAGAATAAAAAGTTGACCTAATGACACATGTAACTTAAAGTCAATCTGGTTCACTAATGTCCTTTAGCAATAAAATCTGCAACCTTACCTGGTCAGAGTTGCTTTTACTACAACACTGTGGTTGATTCTAACTGTCCTCAAGGCAATTCGGGATGGGCAATAAATACTGGCCTAGTCAGTGGCATATCTCGTGAACAAAGTAATCTTTTTTTAAAAGTATCATTTTACAATAATTAAATACAATCAGGCAGGAACGAGATGGTTTTGCTTGAGCAAAAGCATGTTTGAAAAATGTATTAGGATACTTTGAAATTATAGCTGGAAATGTGTTGCTGGAAAAGCGCAGCAGGTCAGGCAGCATCCAGGGAACAGGAGAATCGACGTTTCGGGCATAAGCCCTTCTTCAGGAATGGGGAAAGTTTGTCCAGCAGGCTAAGATAAAAGGTAGGGAGGAGGGACTTGGGAGAGGGGCATTGGAAATGTGATAGGTTGAAAGAGGTCAAGGTGAGGGTGATAGATCAGACTGGGGTGGGGGCGGAGAGGTTAGGAAGAAGATTGCAGGTTAGGAAGGC
>NC_057711.1:60566724-60581174 GCF_004010195.1 Chiloscyllium plagiosum | reverse complement strand
GTTAGGTTCTTCACTCAGCGAGTCGTAAGTTCATGGAATGCCCTGCCAGTAGCAGTGGTGGACTCTCCCTCTTTATGGGCATTTAAGCGGGCATTGGATAGGTATATGGAGGATAGTGGGTTAGTATAGGTTAGGTGGGCTTGGATCGGCGCAACATCGAGGGCCAAAGGGCCTGTACTGCGCTGTATTCTTCTATGTTCTATGTTCTATAAAAGGAAGTTAGTAGATGTACTGTATTTGGATGTCCAAAGGCCTTCCGTAAGGTGCCACATGAAAATTACTGCACCAGTTTAGACGTCCCTGTGTTGAAGGTGATGTTGAGCCAATCCATGATTCACACTAACATAACATGAAACAGCATGTAAGGATTAATGGATCATTTTCAGATTGTCAAAATGGAACTACAGAAATGCCGCATGGATCAGAGTCGTGACCTTGATTGTATACACTCAAACTCAATGACCTGAGTGAAGGGACAGATTGCATCGTAGCGAAAAGTGCTGACAATACAAAGGCTGGTCAGAAAGACAAGTTTGAAAAAGATACAAAGAGTGTGCAAAAGGATATAGATAGGTTTAGTGAATAGGCAAGAAAATTAGCACAAAGTATAATGTGGGAAAATGTGAGGTTGTACATTTTGGCAGGAAGAACAGAAAAACATTTAAATGGAGGAAGTCTGCTGACTCATTCGGTACAGGGGCTATACATCAGACAAGGAATGCACTTTGTAAATATCAATAGTATTGAAATTGTATTGAAGCACCTCAGATTTGGCACAGAGAAAAAAGTTTATTTCCATTGCACTCAGTGCTTTTCAATTTAGAAATATTTGCCCTCAGGCTCTTAAGGAATGTAGGTTACAAATATTCAGATTTTTACAACTATATTAAGGCTTCGCAGAGGAGAACTTGCAGGCAGGAAAGTGTCATTAAAGCCACAATCAAATCAGCGATGATCTCACTGAATGACAGAGGAGGCTCAGTTGGCTGAATGGGCTACTCCTTTTCCTATTTCTTGTGATCACACCATACCCGAACCTCAGTAAGGAATAATTTGCAAGAAGCCTGTGTTTATGTAAAGATGGTCTTATTGAAATCTGCCACCTGCTGCTGCTACGCTGCAACCTCAGATGTGGAAAAAGTACATAGGGAAAAGTGATAATGTCACTATACCTGTAATCCAGAGGCCCAGGCTAATGGTCTGGGGCTATGAGTTCAATACAAGACAGTTGATTGAAATTGAATTTAAGAAATAAACCGATAATACAACTACCAGTCTCAGTATGGTAATCAAAACAACTATTAATCATTGTTATAAAAACCTATCTAGTTCACTAATGTCCTTTAGGAAAGGAAATTTGTCATCCTTCTGTGAAGCCAGACCCGCAACAATACTTGAGTCTTAAAACACTCTCATCTCAAGGGCAAATATTAATGCACAACACCGACATCTACATTGTAGGACACCTGCATCCCATGAAAGAATAAAACGAAAAAAAATGTCTGGCTCCAATTTGCATAATGCCATCTCTTCTTGTACAAGATAATTCTCGCAGGCTCTACATTTGTTGACTATAATTTACACTTCATTTTGTCAAGCCTGAAAGCAGCAACGGCAACAAGTTGCCTAGGATGGCACAAAACTGCTGCAATTTTGCATCATCTTTGCATTAGGTTAAGGGTAGAGGAGATGACCGGGGGGGTGCAGTGAGAGAGAGACTCACTGAAATCCTTGTAGAGGGAGGAAGAGAGCTTCTTCAAGGAAGGCAGGGCAGAGGAGATGTATCTTTGCAGGCTTGGATGAGGAGTATAAATACTATTTACGTGCAGAACAGGTGCCCCTTTGTATTGTGGTTACAGAACACTTGTAAAACAACAGATTATAATACTTAATATTTAACTTGCATATGTTTACTCATAAAACAGCAGCCATGCATAAAGTTCCACGCTTCGTCAATATGCAAAGTTATTAATAGTGATATGGAAAGATAAGGTATACAGTATACAAAGGCTCTAACAGTTGTAACAGTACTGTAACTGTTGCTCTAGCAGTAGCAAGTGTCGTAATAGCAATCTACCAAATGGTGAGCTAAGAAGACAGAAAGGTAGCTAACAACAAAGATCATATCTAATAATTCCCTGCTTTATATTTGTATTTTAATCCATTAACAGTGTAAAGGTCTGCACATAATGGACATGGAAAAATCACCTGAGGAGCAGTCAAGCTCAGGGAAAGTCTTCCCCTAAGTCAGTGATTTTTTTTTTTCTTTATTCACTCAGGGGTTAGAGGATCTTTCAGGTAGTGGTGAACCCACCAAGTGGAAGTAACTGCTTCAGTTGAAATCAAAGACCACATTGACAGAATGAAGAAATTGCAAAATCATTGCGTAAAACTTAAGATGAAATAATCTTTATCATATTTCAGTGAACATCTGAAAATAAGTTCTATAAATTCTATTTGCCTCCAAAGTGAGAGTTGAGTGGAGATTAGAAAGATTGACTCAAACACTGCACAACAAGTGTACCAATTAGGCTCTGACCTTAAATAGCAATTATCTAAATGAGGAGAAAGTTTCAAGAACTTTATATAAGTCACATATTTATGAAACCTAGCCCTGCAGTTATTTAAAGACCACTATTTATATTATTTATAGAAGCCATGATTCTTGTAAAAATATGCTTTTCAAATATTTTTCACTATTTCACTGACACTTTCAATGAGGCTAGAGACAAACAGCAATTAAAATATCTAAGATATCAGAACTAACACACAAACTCAGTATTTACCTCAGGTGTGATTCTAAAACTCTGTCCATTCGCTTATAGAAGGGTCGGGAGGTAAAATATCCACTCCAGTAATGGTCATCTCTGTCTGCATAGGTAAAGAAGTCCCCACTCAGAATAGGAAACGGTGATGGTGCATTTCCTGATTCAGTAGTTTTATGGAGAGCATCAAAATAATCTGACAATGTTCCAAACTGAGCCTAGAAACAGAATATCAAACTACTAAACATTCAATTATTGATGGCAATATTAGAAGTAAGCTCTCCTTCCTAAGTTTCACTACAAAGATGAACTATTGCCCATTTCTTGAGTCACAAGTTCTGCTTTATCTTCTCAACTGATTAAATCTCAACATACAAGAAGCAGCTATGACATTGTCCCCTGAAACAATATATTTTGTTTCATTGCATATCAGCTAACCACAGGGTAATTTATTTTTAAAGTAAAAAGATGTTAAATAATCAAATATATTTTAGACTTTAAACTCAACAAAAAGAAATGCACAATAGCTCAGTGGTTAGCAGTGCTGCCTCACAACACCAGGGATTGAGGTTCAATTCCAGCCTCAGCTGACTGTGTGGAATTTGCACATTCTCTCTATGGCAGCGTGGGTTTCCTCCGGATGCTCCAGTTTCCTTCCACAGTCCAAAGATGTGCAGGTTAGGTGTATTGGCCATACGATATTGTCCATAGAGTCCAGGAAAGTGTAAGTTCGGACAATTAGTCACGAGAAATGAAACATTATACAGTAGAGGGGTGATTTTGGGTGGGATGGTCTTCAGAGAGTCGGTGTGAACATGGGCTGAATGACCTGCTTCCACACTGGAGGGATTCTATTCAATAGAAAAACTGAAACATCGCAAATGCTATAATGCACGACCATTAGATATACCCATTTTGGAAAACAATTCCTCTAACTTACAAGAAATTTCAAGTAAGTAATCCATTTGGCATTTGCAGATGTTATACAGTTTTATGTAAACCAAGGCAAAAGTAAGAATCAACAATGAATTATTAAATTAAAATAAAAACTGTGAGAGAAACTCATCTGATAGCATCAATGAAAAGAGAAACAGACGTTTTGACTCCAATGACTCTTCTTCGGATCAGAAAACATGAACTCTGTTTTGCTCTCCACTGATGCTGTCACACCTGCTGAGTTTCTTCAACACTTTCTGTTTTTATTTCAGATCTCCGACAACCACAATATTTTGTCTTAATTTAGAAAATTAAATTTTGGAAGACAACTGTTAGGTGACATGATTTTCACAGTTACTAACTGAATACTTCAGACTTTTGTCTGGAAATAACAAAATGAAAATTGCAGTCTCTGACCTGTAGAGATGTACTTAATTGCTGAAAATGTGTTGCTGGAACAGCGCAGCAGGTCAGGCAGCATCCAGGGAACAGGAGAATCGACGTTTCGGGCATAAGCCCTTCTTCAGGAAGAAGGGCTTATGCCCGAAACGTCGATTCTCCTGTTCCCTGGATGTTGCCTGACCTGCTGCGCTTTTCCAGCAACACATTTTCAGCTCTGATCTCCAGCATCTGCAGACCTCACTTTCTCCCCTGATGTATTTAATTGCCCAACTGTTTTATTTGGAAGTACTAGTTTTTGGAGTGCTGCTCCTTCATCAGGTAGCTGTGGAGCAGAGTCATAAGACACAGAATTTATAGCAAAAGATCACAGTGTCATGCGACTGAAACGATATATTGAACAAACCTAGATTGCTGTTCAAGTCTTTCATCTTTTAGAATGGGTTGCAGGTTTTGGTTCATTCATATGTAAATCCCAAAACTTCTTTTAAGTCACATTCTCGAGATAACTTAAGGTTTTATATTAAAAAAGTGACATCTCAGCTCAGACAATGCATTAAAGGTGTGAGATTAGAGTCTGTTTGTATTCCAACCTTGAGTCAGACTAGTTCTATTTTCAAAGGAGGAATTTATAAAATGTTACATGGATTGACTGCCTGCAGATCGTGTGCTTTTTGAGCAAAATAGAATGTATCGGCAAATACAATCCTGCAAATGCAAGTTCACCCCATAGATTTATGTGTGTGCGTGCGTGCATGCATGCATGATAGAGAGAGAGTATGAGTGTGCTTGCGTGTGTTCATACTTGGTAGGGTGTGCATGTGATGGAGTATAAGCCTGTGAGCGGGTGTGTTCATGGAGTGTGAATTTGGGGAATGTGTGTGCACATATATGAAAGAGAGCGTGTGTATGAGGGTCTGTGTGAGTGTAAGAGTATGTAAGAGTGTGTGTGTGTGCGTGCTTGTGTGTGTGTAGAGTGTAGTAGGTTCACTTGTAGCGTGACATAACTCAAGGTCCCGGTTGAAGGAATCCTCATGGGTACTGAACTTAGTTATCAGCCTCTGCTCAGCCACTCTGCGTTGTTGCGTATCCCGATGTCTGCCTTGGAGGATGGTCACCCGAAGATCTGAGGCCTAACTCTAACCCTATCTCGCACACTCTCTAACAGGCGTACACTCTATCACATGCGCGCGCACACACCCTCACACTCTCTCTCTTATGCATGCACGCATATAAGTCTATGGGGTGAATTTGCATTTGCAGGATTGTATTTGTAAATGCATTCTATTTTGCTCAAAAAGCACACCATTTGCAATTAGTCAATCAATGTAACATTTAATAAATTCCTTCTTTGGAAACAGAATCAGTCTGACTCAAGATTGGGATACAGACACACTCTAACCTCACATCTTTAGTGCATTGTCTGAGCTGAGATATCACTTCTTTTAAAATAAAACCTTAAATTATCTCAGGAATGTGACATAAAAGAAGTTCTGGTATTTATATATTAATGAACCAAAACCTGTAACCCATTCTAAAAGATGAAAGACTTGAACAGCAATCTAGGTTTGTTCAATATTTTGTTTCAGTTGAATGACACTGTGATCTTTTGCTAAAAATTGTGTATTATGATCCTGCTCTGAAGCTTTTCCAAATAAACGTGTTGGACTATAAACTGGTATTGTGTGATTTTTAACTTTGTCCACCCCAGTCCAACATCAGCACCTCCACATCATATTTAATTGCAACACATTGTTTAGTGTAATAAGCAATAGTCATCAGGTAAAAACTACTTTCTGAGTACTAGGAAAACAGGAACATTTTTGCATCCCAAAAGCATAATGTAATATTCCTATTGTGACAGAGTGTTAGGAGAACGTCATGCATATCATTCTTGAGTTGTATCAAATCCATTAGCAGTAGTAGCATTGAAATGTTAATTGCTTAGAAAAAGGCACCAAGGATCCAAAAGGTACATTTGCTGTCTGTTTCACTTGCAGTTACTCAAAACTTTTAACGCAACATAAAACTCAAGATTTCCACTTCTCCTACTTTACAAGACATAAAGGACTTGAAATGTTAAGTGTCTCTCTTGGCCTTGATACCACCAGATTGTTGAGTTTCTCCAACACTTTCCATTTTTATTCCAATTCTCTACATCATCAGTACTTTTATTTTAGCAATCCCCGGCTGGGTCTAATGATCTGGAATATCCGAGGCGCAGTAGAATCAACATTTCGGGCATAAGTCCTTCATTAAATTCCTCAAATATCGATTCTCCTGCTCCTCAGATGCTGCCTGACCTGCTGTGTTTTTCCAGCAGCACACTCTCAACTCTGGTCTCCAGCATGTGCAGTCCTCACTTTCTCCTCCTCTAATAATCTGGAGACATGAGATCAATCTCAACACAGGAGATGGGATGAGACAATCTGACAGTTAAATAAAGATAAAACTTAAAAAATACTAACCCACCTAGTTTCCCATTATCATTTAGGAAAGGAAATCTATCATTCTTAGATAGTCTGGCTTATATGTAATTCCACACTCTCAGCAATATTGTTGACACTGCTTTAGTAATCTAACCATCCATTTAGTTATGAAGAATGTAGTCAATTAGGTCAATTAGGAATAAGGCAAGAATAACCCACATCCTGCAAGTGATTTATGGAAAATTTGAACTTTTTTAACACAGACATGAACTATAGTATTTTATGCTGGTTATGCATGTAAGTCAACAAATGCAGAGAACACTTCATTTAGCATAAGCTTAATTCAATGGAGAAAATCCAGATTTCTCCTCCAAAATTTATTTTGGAATAATTTTAAAAAGGAAAATGGTTCTGGCAACTTCTCGTGTCTATCCAAGTGCTTCATCCACTGTGCATGCATGAACCTAGGCAGAATTTCAGCAAACTATTTGACGATGACAGGGGCATGGATGATGGTAAGGACTCAAACAAAACTAATTCTCCCCCTGAATAAAAGCAAAATAGTGCAGATGCTGGTGATATGAATTTAAAAAAACAATGTGCCGGAGAATCTCAACAGGTCTGGCAGCAGACATGAAGAGAGAGTTTGCCTCTTATTTCTATTTTTATTTCTAATGCCTTTCTTGTCTGGAGTCACAATTTGCCATGATAGAAGACAATGGTTAGCAAACAACAGTAAGAATGTTTTGCCTTCTCCTTCAAAGAAGGAATGAATTGTAATTATATGGAGATCAATTAATTTAAAATAATTTGAGACCTTTCAATTGAATGATTTCAGCTGATGCTAATACCTGTAACGGACAAGTTAGATCTGATAATCAAGCCTAACTTGATATACCATCTACTTAATTTTTGCAGTTGGTTACCCTGTTGATCAGTTATTCAAATGTGTTCACATTGAAGTCCTTTAAGAGCAGTATACAAGTTTATTGCACAAAAGAAAAAAAACAACGTATGTACATAGTAGACAGTTATAAAGAAATACATACATCAAAACAAAATTTCAGCCCGTTTCCCAACACTATCTGTTACAGAGAACTCAATCCCAGAGATGTATTACTTCTAACTCAGCTTTTTAAATCTTCACTGATTCTCCTCATTTTTAATTTCTTGAACAACACACACAGTTTTGTAGTTCCTTTCCAAGTCTGCTGGCATGAGCCTCTCACAATTCTGATGGCCTAACCTTTCCTCAGATCTAACAACTTAAACATTTTTATCCAAACTAATCTGTCTTGGACACTCCAGGGGCAAGAAACCACTTCAGCTGAGGTGGGTGGTTCCCCTGAAATGAATTGAAAACTGCCAGGATAAAATGTGTTGTCTTCTGAACTATAACTCCAAACCTTCTATCTGAAGTCAAATTAAATGCCTTAACTTGTTTATTCTGGCACAAAATATTGAAACAAACCCATGCACTTTAACATAGTCACATGCTTTCTTTGAATGACGTAATTAGGTTAATGTTTCAAAATGACTTTCTGGCCTATTAAAAATAAACTTTATCTCTCTGTGAAATCCAAAATGTAATATATAGAAATATATTTCATCACTGATTGTAGTATCATAAAAGGTGCTGCAAACTGCCTATTAAATTATTGGGTGTGACGATGGATACTGCCAGAATGAACTGAGAAGTGGAGAAGAAAAATGAAAAACACGTGAACCCCTTCGAGTTTGGGGGAGACAGGGGCAGTATGGGCATGCAAAAAAATAAAATTAAACAGAGATTGGGGAAGGGGACTGCTCGTATTGAATGGGATGGTGAAAGAGAGAGATGTGGAGATACAGAGGAACCTCAGTTATCCAGAATACCAATTATCCAAAAATCGGATTATCCAAAGGAGATCTCGAAGTCCCGATAGAAACATTACATCAAAGACATGTTTCCAACAGTGATCGCGTTTTTTGTTTACAGTGATTAAACAGACATAGTCTCCAAATGACTGGCTGCCTGCCATTCTCTCTTCCCCCGTCCCCCTCCACACTTTCCCTGAAGTTCTACACAGGACCCCTCTTCCCCACATAATCTCTCCAACATTGTCCTGTACAGGGCAAAGGTGAAACCTGTCAAAAAGTAGCAGCAAAAAGTTGTGTATTTGGCTGTGGCTGCGCGTGTCCGCACTATTTGGAGACTTACCCCACAAAGACAGTAGCAGCAGCATCAGCAGCAAAAGTCTTGTTATTGGTGTCCAGTCCAGCTGTCCCGGAGAGGGGGCGAGTGTGTACGGGGATGGGAAGCGGGTGGGGGGAGGTGTTGGATGGGGTTGGGGGTGGTATTGCACGGGTTTGGCGCGGGTGGGGTCAGCAAGGTGTTGGAAGCCAGGGGGGAGGTGTCACCTGAACGGGGAGCAAACTTTAAAAACTCTGAGCCCCAGAGGAATGGCATTTAATCGATGAAGCAAATAATCGATTATCCAAATGAAATAGTGCCCACCATCACTTTTGGATAATTGAGGTTCCCCTGTACATGGTTTTTATGTGAATTATGTAAAGCAGAAAGCATATTTGAGAGCTTAAGGTGTAGGCACCCCTAAGGGGCAGTGATCATAATATGATAGAATTCACTGTACAGATTGAGAGGGAGAAGCTGGAATCAGATGCAACAATATTACAATTGAGTAAAGGTAATGGCAAAGACATGAGGGAGGAGCAGGTGTGATGATGATGCCACTTTAAAAAGGTTATTTTGTTCTGGGTGCTTCTGAAGAGAGGTTTTATAGGCAGAAGTGCTGCAGTGGATATAGGGGACTGCCTAAGTCAACAATCAAAGGGAACCTTGAGGTTTTTTTAAAAAATATAGTTGTAACAATGGAATGGGAGCGGTCAGTTCTCAAAGATCCTGCTTTCTAATTTTTTTTAAAACTGTAGCAGTCAGAAGCTATTTGGGTCACAGAAGAATTGGAGTTTCAGCTGTTACATTCTCTGAAGTATCTCCTGACGTTGTTGCCTCCTGTATTGGAGAATTGCCTTAAGAATCTGTTTGAATTTAGCTTTTTGTGTTTATAGGATATTCCTGATTAGATTAGCTTAGATTACTTACAGTGTGGAAACAGGCCTTCGGCCCAACAAGTCCAGACCGACCCTCTGAAAAGCATCCCACCCAGACCCATTTCCCTCTGACTAATGCACCTAACACTATGGGCAATTTAGCATGGCCAATTCACCTAATCTGCACATCTTTGGACTGTGGGAGGAAACCGGAACACCCAGAAGAAACCCACGCAGACACGGGGAGAATGTGCAAACTCCACATAGACAGTTGCCCGAGGCAGGAACTGAACCCAGGTCTCTGGCGCCTTGAGGCAGCAGTGCTAACCACTGTGTCACCATGCCGCCCACTATATTGGAATAGTTAATGAGTAATAGGTACTCTATCTATTATTGTCTGTTCTGCTATAACATGCTAATTCCATTCATGTGCGACCCTGTATTATAAGAAAATCACTGAACAGCAGCACCATTTAAACTCATAGGGCCGGAATCGCATTATAACCAATGCACACTTGAAAAGTTTGCACTTTAGAAACAGTGTCCTCAATTCATCAATCGCCTAACAGTGAATATTGTAACAGTGAATATCATAACAATGAAATGCATCATAGCAGAATGACCTGTACTGGGTTAAGTTTTCCAATAGTTAAGCTACTCTAAATTCCTCTTTCGTTTGTTTTTTAACTAGTGTTTAAATAAATTGTGTTTTGCTTGATATTGAGTGGTTCAACCTATTGTATCACATCTGAAACATGCATTTCACATCTACCTCTAAAATAAGAAAAAGCTAGGGTCTAGGCTATCTTAAAATATTTTGAGGGGGTCTGGTCTGGTCCACAACACAGGCCAGAGTTGATTGAACTGGGAGTCTAGCAGGGAAAATCGTGGAGTATTAATGCCAGGAGTTTCTACAGGTAATCAGGAAGGCACATCAAAAAATTTCCAACCTCGTCCGCACCGCCCAATTCTCCCCATGATCCACAAGCCTGACCACCCCGGCCAACCCATTGTCTCAGCATGCTCCTGCCCCACCGAACTCATCTCCACCTACTTCGATACTGTCCTATCCCCCCAGTCCACAAACTCCCCACAAACGTTCGAGACACCATCCACGTCTTCCACCTCCTCCAAGACTTCCGTTTCCCCGGCCCCCAACGCCTAATCTTCACCATGGACATCCAATCCCTCTACACCTCCATTCGCCATGACCAGGGCCTCCAAGCACCTCCGTTTCTTCCTCTTCCAACGTTCCCAACAGTACCCTTCCACTGACACTCTTATTCGTTTGGCTGAACTGGTCCTCAACCTTAAAAATTTCTCCTTCAAATCCTCACACTTCCTCCAGACCAAAGGGGTAGTCACGGGCACCATATGGGTCCCAGCTATGCCTGTCTCTTTGTCGTCTACGTAGAACAGTCCATCTTCCGTAGTTACACCGGCATCACTCCCCACCTTTTCCTCTGCTACATTGATGACAGCATCGGCACCACCTCGTGCTCCCGCAAGGAAGTTGAGCAGTTCATGAACTTCACCAACACATTCCACCCCGACCTTAAATTCACCTGGACTATCTCCGACACCTCCTTCCCATTCCTGGACCTCTCCATCTCCATGAATGACGACCGACTTGACACTGACATTTTTTTTTAACAAACCCACCACTCCCACAGCTACCTGGACTACACATCTTCCCACCCCACCTCCTGCAAAAATGCCATCCCATATTCCCAATTCCTCCGCCGCCGCCGTATCTGTTCCCAGGGGGACCAGTTCCACCACAGAACACACCAGATGGCTTCCTTCTTCAGAGATCGCAATTTATTTTCCCACGTGGTTGAAGATACCCTCCAACGCATCTCATCCACATCCTGCTCCTCAGCCCTCAAAACCCACCCCTCCAACTGTAACAAGGACCGAACCCCCCTGGTCCTCACCTTCCACTTACCAACCTTCGCATAAACTGCATCATCCGCCGACATTTCTGTCAGCTCCAAATGGGACCCACCACCAGACATATATTTCCCTCCCCACCCCTTTCCGCAAAGACCGTTCCCTCCGTGACTACCTGGCCAGGTCCATGTCCCCCAACAACCCACCCTCCCGTCCTGGCACCTTCCCCTGCCACCGTAACAATTAAAAAAACCTGCGCCCACACCTCCTCCCTCACCTCATCCAAGGCCCCAAAGGAGCCTTCCACATTCATCAAAGTTTCACCTGCACATCCACCAATGTCATTTATTGTATCGTTGCTTCCGATGTGGTCTCCTCTACATCGGGGAGACTGGATGCGTCCTCGCAGAGTGCTTTAGGGAACATCTCCGGGACACCCACACCAATCAACCTCACATTTCAACTCCCCTTCCCACTCTGCCGAGGACATGCAGTCCTGGGCCTCTTCCACCATCACTCCCTTACCACCCGATGCCTGGAGTAAGAACGCCTTATCTTGCGCCTTGGAACACTTTAACCCCAGGGCATCAATGTGGACTTCACCAGTTTCCTCATTTCCCTTCACCCCACCTTACCCCAGTTCCAAACTTCCAGCTCAGCACCATCCTCATGACCTGTCCTACCTGCCAATCTCCCTTCCCACGTATCCACTCCATCCTCCCCTCTGACCTATCACCGCCATCCCCACCCCTATTCACCTACTGTACTCTTTGTTACCTTCTCCCCAGCAGCCCCCCTCCCCCCCACAATTTATCTCTCCACCCTGGAGGCTCCCTGCCTCCACTCCTGATGAAGGCTTTTGCCCGAAATGTTGATTTCTACCTGCCTGACCTGCTGTGCTTTTCCTGCACCACTCTAATCAAGACTCTGGTTTCCAGCATCTGCAGTCCTCACATTTGCCTACATCAGAAAATTATCCCAAGCAAGAAATATATTAAGGAGAGGATGAGGCAAACATAGCTGACAAGAGAAATGAGGGAGAGAATAAAACATGGTAAAGAATATTGGAAGCCAAAGCTTTGGGAAGCCTTTGAAAATAAGCAGAGAACAACTGAAAACCATACAAAGGGGAGAAGATGAAATATGAGGGTAAGCTGGCTAATAACATAAAAAATTGCAAGAGATTTTTCAGACATATAAAAGGTAGGAGAGAGGAAAGAGTGGACAATGCAATGCTGGGAAATAAAAACAGGCTGGAGAAGTAGTAATGGGGAATGAAGAAACCAAGAGGACAGCACGGTGGCTCAGTGTATGGGTGGGTTTTCATTGGGTGTTCCGGTTTCATCCCACAGTCCAAAAATGTGCAGATTTGATGGATTGTCCATGCTAAATTGTCCACAGTGTTCAGGAATGTGTCGATTGTGTGGAAAATGCATGGCTAGAGGATTAGGATAGGTGGGTGGGATGGTCTTTGAAGGGTCAGTGTGGACTCAATTGGCCAATTACCCTCCTTTCATGCTGTAGGGATTCTTTGATTCTATGAAATGGCAAAGGAAGTGAATAGATATTTTGCATTAGTTTTCATGGAGGAAGACCCCAGCTGCATAGCACAACTTCAAGAGAGTCAGGGGGCAGAGAGGAGTGCAGTAACTGTCACAAAGGAAAAGGCACTGGGAATGTGAAATGCCTGAAGGTGGATAATTCACCCAGACCGAATGGATCAAACCCTAGTGTTCTGAAGGAGATAGCTGAAGGGATTGTGGAGGCATTGGTAGTGATCTCTTAGGAATCACTGGAGTCAGGGAAGCTCCCAAAACATTGGAAAATGACTAATTTAATAACACTGTTAAAGAAGGGAGGGAGGTGGAAAAAGGAGGTTAGAGTCCAGTCAGCCTGACCTTGGTCATGGGTAAGATTTTGTTGTTCATTATTAAAGATGAAATCATGGAGTATTTTGAAGTACCTGGTAAAATAGGGTTGAGTTGGTATGACTTCATCAAGGTGAGGTCATGCATGACAAATTTGTTAGAATACTTTGAGGTAGTAATGACCAAATTAGAATAAGGAAAGCCAGTAGACGTTATCTACATGGATTTCCAGAAGGTCCCTGACAAGGTGCCTCACAGGGTGCTGTTAAAAAAGAGAGCCTATGGTGTTATGGCAAGGTTCTGGCATGAAAAAGGGATTGGCTGAGTGGCAGAAGACAGCGTGAGGATAAAGTGGTCTTTTTCAGGATAGCAGCCAGTGACTAGTGCAGTTGCACAGGGGACTGTCTTGGGACTATACTTATTCAGATTAAGCATTAGCAATTGGGTCGAAGGAATCGAGGGCATTGTTGCTAAGTTTACAGATGACATGAAGATAGCTGGAGAAACAGGTGGTGCTGAGGCAGCTGGGAGACTGCAGAGAGTCAGAGAGATGTATTGCATGGAAACAGACCCTTCGGTCCAACCTGTCCATGCCGACCAGATATCCAAACCCAATCTAGTCCCACCTGCCAGCACCCGGCCCATATCCCTCCAAACCCTTCCTATTCATATACCCATCCAAATGCATCTTAAATCTTGCAATTGTACCAGCCTCCACCACATCCTCTGGCAACTCATTCCATACACTAATCACTCTCTGCGTGAAAATGTTGCCCCTTAGGTCTCCTTTATATCTTTCCCCTCTCACCATAAAACTATGCCCTCTAGTCCTGGACTCCCTGATCCCAGGGAAAAGACTTTGACTATTATTCCTATCCATGCCCCTCATAATTTTGTAAACCTATATAAGATCACCCCTCAGCTCCGACGCTCCAGCGAAAACAGCCCCAGCCTGTTCAACCTCTCCCTATAGCTCAAATCCTCCATCCCTGGCAACATCTTTGTAAATCTTTTCTGAACCCTTTCAAGTTTCACAACATCTTTCCAATAGGAAGGAGACCAGAACTGCACGCAATATTCCAACAGTGGCCTAACCAATGTCCTGTACA
>NC_057711.1:60557900-60566270 GCF_004010195.1 Chiloscyllium plagiosum | reverse complement strand
AGTTTGTGAGACATGACTTCCCTCGCACAAAGCCATGTTGACTATCCCTAATTAGTCCTTGCCTTTCCAAATACATGTACATCCTGTCCCTCAGGATTCCCTCCAACAATTTGCCCACCACTGAGGTCAGGCTCACCGGTCTACAGTTCTCTGGCTTGTCTTTACCGCCGTTCTTAAACAGTGGCATCACGTTTGCCAACCTCCAGTCTTCCGGCACCTCACCTGTGACTATCGATGATAGTAATATCTCAGCAAGAGGCCCAGCAATCACTTCTCTATCTTTCCACAGAGTTCTTGGGTACACCTGATCAGGTCCTGGGTATTTATACACCTTTAACCGTTTCAAGACATCCAGCACTTCCTCCTCTGTAATATGGACATTTTGCAAGATGTCACCATCTATTTCCCTCCAGTTTATATGTTCCATATCCTTTTCCACAGTAAATACTAAATGAATATTTTGCATCAGTATCTTCCCCCATTTTCTGTGGCTCCACACAAAGGCCACCTTGCTGATCTTTGAGGGGCCCTATTCTCTCCCTAGTTACCCTTTTGTCCTTAATATATTTGTAAAAACCCTTTGGATTCTCCTTAATTCTATTTGCCAATGCTATCTCATGTCCCCTTTTTGCCCTCCTGATTTCCCTCTTAAGTATACTCCTACTTCCTTTATACTCTTCTAAGGATTCACTTAATCTATCCTGTCTATGCCTGACATATGCTTCCTTCTTTTTCTTAACCAAACCTTCAATTTCTTTAGTCAGCCAGCATTCCCTTTCACCCTAACAGAAATATACTTTCTCTGGGTACTTGTTATCTCATTTTGTTATCTTGTTATCCCATCTCAAATAGGCTTCCCATTTTCCAGCCGTCCCTTTACCTGCAAACATCTGCCTTCAATCAGCTTTCGAAAGTTCTTGCCTAATACTGTCAAAATTGGCCTTTCTCCAATTTAGAACTTCAACTTTTAGATCTGGTCTATCCTTTTTTATCACGATTTTAAAACAAATAGAATTACGGTTGCTGGCCCCAAAGTGCTCCCCCACTGACACCTCAGTCACCTGCTCTGCCTTATTTCCCAAGAGTAGGTCACATTTTGCACCATCTCTAGTAGGTACATCGACATACTGAATCAGAAAATTGTCTTGTACACACTTAAGAAATTCCTCTCCATCCAAACCTTTAACACTATGGCAGTCCCAGTCGATGTCCCAGTCCCAGTCCCAGTCGAAAGTTAAAATCCCTGACCATAACTACCCTATTATTCTTACAGATAACGGAGATCTCCTTACAAGTTTGTTTCTCAATTTCCCTCTGACTATTAGGGGGCCTATAATACAATCCCAATAAGGTGATTATCCTTTCTTATTTCTCAGTTCCACTCAAATAACTTCCCTGGATGTATTTCCGGGAATATCCTCCATCAGCACAGCTATAATGCTATCTCTTATCAAAAATGCCACTCCCCCTCCTCTCTTGCCTCCCTTTCTATCCTTCCTGTAGCATTTGTATCCTGGAACATTAAGCTGCCAGTCCTGCCCATCCCTGACCCATGTTTCTGTAATTGCTATGATACCCCAGTCCCATGTCCCTAACCATGCCCTGAGTTCATCTGCCTTCCTTGTTAGGCCCCTTGCATTGAAATAAATAAAGTTTAATTTATTAGTCCTACCTTGTCCCTGCCTGCCCTGACTGTTTGATTCACTTCTGTTCTCAATTGTACCAGTCTCAGATTGATCTCTTTCCTCACTATCTCCCTAGGTCCCACCCCCCCCCACCATACTGGTTTAAATTCTCCCAAGCAGTTCTGGCAAATTTCCCTGCCAGTATATTAGTCCCCTTCCAATTTAGGTGCAATCCGTCCTTCTTGTACAGGTCACTTCTACCCCAAAATAAATTCCAATGATCCAATAATATGAATCCTTCTCTCATACACCAGCTCCTCAGCCATGCATTCATCTGCTCTATCCTCCTATTCCTGCCCTCACTAGCTCGTAGCACTGGGAGTAATCCAGATATTACTACCCTTGAGGACCTTTTTAAATTTCTGCCTCTCTGTAATCTCTCTTCAGAATCTCAACCTTTTCCCTTCCTATATCATTGGTTACAATGTGGACAATGACCTCTTGCTGGCCCCTCTCTCCCCCGTGAGAACATTTTGTACCCTCGGAGACATCCTTGATCCTGGCACCAGAGAAACAACACACCATTCTGCTTTTTCTCTGCTGGCCACAGAAACGTCTGTCTGTACCTCGGACTACAGAATCCCCTAACACAATTGATCTCTTGGAAGCCAACGTACCCCTCGTTGCATTAGAGCCAGTCTCAATACCAGAAACTTGGCTGTTCGTGCTACGTTCCCCTGGGAATCCATCACTCCCTACATTTTCCAAAACACATACCTGTTTGAAATGCTTATATCCACAAAAGACTCCTGCCCAAGGTGCCGACCTCTCTTACCCTTCCTGGAGTTAACCCATCTATGTGACTGTATCTGAGACTTTCCCTCCTTCCTATAATTCCTCATTGCTTCTAACTGTCTCTCCAACCAATCCACTCGATCTGATAAACAGCATTTATGGCAGATATAATCTGCAGTAACCCTTAAACTCTCTTTAAACTCCTACGTCTGACAAGAAGTACATATCACTGCAAAGGCCATTTGTGCCCCTTCACAATCTACAGACCCAGAAAATAATACCGTCTTATTCTTCTACATAACACTGCGCCAGGTTAAATTTATAGCTATGGCTTATATTTTAAGTTTAATCAATAGACTTATCTCCAAAAACATATAATCAAGAAAGAACCCACTATACTCACTAATACAGCCTTTCTCTTGGACAGACATAAAACAACAATTAACTTCTCTGATTCTGTGTTGTGAACTTCGCCCAAACCAGTTCCTCCAAGTTTAGTTGTGAAGTTCACTGTTTGTTAATTTTCCCAGATGCACTCCGATGTCCAGCGACACATGAATTCAAAAACAGCAAAGGCAGTAACTGTGCAGGTTCTCTCTCTCTCTCCTGCACTGTCCTCACCATGTGCTTCCTTTGTCTGCTCTTCTCCCTTTTAAAACTGCTGTTGTTTTGACTTTTTTTTCCTAAGTTCCAAAACAATGCAACAGTATTTGCTGCTCCTGGAATTTGAGGAAATCACCTCCAGCACCTAAAATACCTTAAAAAAGGGAGCAGCTCTTACAGCCAGACATTTTTCCTGTCCTCCATCTTGGATTAGGCTAGGAAAGTGGGCAAACAGTGGCAGATGGCATGCAATGTGGGAAAGTGCAAGATTATGCACTTTTGTCGGAAGAATACAGGCATAGACTGTTTTCAAAACAGGGAAACGCTTCGGAAATCTGAAGAACAAAAGGGCTTGGGAGTCCTATGTCAGGACTCTCTTAAGATTAACATGCAGGCTAAGTTTGCAATTAGAAAGGCAAATGCAATGTTTGCATTCATTTCAAGAGGACGAGAAAATATAATCAGAAATATACTGCTAAGGCTCTTGTCAGACCACATACGGAATATGGTGAGCAGTTTTGGGTTCTGTACCTAAGGAAGGGTTCTGCTGGCACTGGAGGGGCCCAGAAGAGGTTCACAAGAATGACCCCAGGGATCAAGGTATCTCAGTGTTTAGCACTGCTGCCTCCAGCACCAAGGACCTAGGCTCAATTCCAGTCTCAGGTGACGATCTGTGTGGAGTTTGCACACATAGTGTCTGCTTTGACAAAACTGACTGTCATGAAAAGCACCATATAAATGCAAATTTTTCTTTTGCTTTCCTTTTTCCCCAGATTACATAATTGTTAGGTAGACGGAATGTTGAGGAGTTATGGCTCAAATTTCCTGATAGCCAAAAAATTGCTTCGAAAATATAGATGGGAGTTGCACACACAGAGACCCCACAAAATTCCGAACATGGCATATTCGGAAGGAATAAAAAACTCCAGGACAAAATACATTTCTTAAAATTAGTAGCATCACACTGGGTTTGTTGACCTTGGAGTAGAACTGCTGAGGGGGTGAGAGGGATCTGATTTGAGGTGTACAAAAATATGCGAATCTCTTCACTCTGGCAGATATGTCTAAGGCCTGATGGCATAAGTTTAAGGAGTAAATGGTTCAGATGGGATATGGACAAGGTTTTCTTCACGCAGAAGGTGGGAGATATATGGTATGTGCTGCCTGAGTGGTGGTGCAGGCAGATCTTTTAGCAACATTTAAGAAGCATCTGGATCAGTACTTAAAGTTCCTGGGCACAGTAGGTTATGGAGTGACCAAGAGCAGATAAACAAGATTAGTGTAGACTGGAGTTTGTTGGTAGACGTAGACATGGCAGGCCGAAGGGCCTGTTTCTATACTGTATGACTCCATAAATTTATCTTTTTGGCTTCTGTCTTTCTCTACTTTGTTTAGCACTTTACCTATTCAGGTTATTCTGTACTTTGAGGAGTACTTTTGACCTATAAAGTAAACATTAAATTTTTACACATTGACTTTGTTCAGGTTTTGATGCCAAATAGATAGTAGATGTGCCAATGTGTAGTTTATTACTTTGGAAATATGTTCATTAATCAGTAGTTTTTCCACTGTTCAAGGCCACAGTGATATTGGTGAATGCTAACCAAATACTTTTTATATCTGTACTTTGCTGAATGTTATACTTCCAGGAGAAATGAAGTTGATTTCTTTTGGTAGTGTTCATCCTTTCAGTTTGCGAACATCAATATCATTTGTTCCAACCACCATGGCATTTACATTTTTCCAAATAAATGTTAGTTAAATTTAACATATTTTGGCATGCAAAACAAATTTAAGTATATCAAGAGGCCTAGGCATATTTCAGAAACAATTTTCTGGCTATCAAGAAATCTGGGCCATAACTCCTCAACATTCTCTCTTTCGTTGAATAAGCTGACTAGTGGTGAACCTAGCAGTCTACACTAATCTTGTTTATCTGGACTTGGTCATTTGATAACCTACTATGCCCAGGGATTTTAAGTACTGATCCAGATGCTACTTGAATGTTGCTAAAGAGTCTGCCTGCACCACCCAGTCAGGCAGTTCATGCCATATATCTGCCACCCTCTTGGGTGAAGAAAACCTTGTTCACATCTCCTCTGAACCATTTACTCCTTATCTTAAACATATGCCATCTGGTCTTAGAC
Source organism: Chiloscyllium plagiosum (assembly GCF_004010195.1). NCBI lineage: Eukaryota > Metazoa > Chordata > Chondrichthyes > Orectolobiformes > Hemiscylliidae > Chiloscyllium > Chiloscyllium plagiosum. The sequence continues at coordinate 60,561,100 of NC_057711.1, read as the reverse complement.
ACGTCTGCCAGAGGGAGGAAATTCTCAATTTTGTACACCTCAAATCAGATTAGCCCCCACCCCCTTAGCAGTTCTGCTCCAAGGAAAACAAACCCACTGTAATGCTACTATGGCTTTAAGAGGTGTATTTTGTCCTGGATTTTTTTATTCCTTCTGAATATGCTATGTTAGGAATTCTGCAGGGTCCCCATGTGAAACTGCCATCTATATTTCAGAAACAATTTTCTGGCTATCAGGAAATCTGACCCATAATTAAAAAAACATCTTATTGTAGGGAATTACAGCTTATCCAGGAGCATATGTCAGAGATCAATCTGATGACAGAGGCAGTAGAGGAATGAGTCAAAAGCAATTTTCAATCGAAGAAGCTATCCATCAAAGTTCCTGCACATGTCAAGCAAGTCAGTCCCTTTAAGTCATGTACAGGGCCATCTAAGAATGTGAAAAGATTGCAAGAGGATTAATCAAAGAGCTCAGACTAATGGCACTGCCAGGAAGCAGCAACCACAATATGATTGAATATCATGTCCTGCTTGAAAGGGAAAAGATTGGTTCTAAGACAACATTTTAACATAAATAAAGGCAATGGTGTAGACGCAATGTGAACTAGCTGAAGTGAATTGGCATACTTGGTAAAGGGCACATCAATAGGGACACATGGCAGACATTTATGGAGATTTCAGAATATTCAAAATGAATATATTCCTACTATGAAGAAAAAACTTGGAAAAGGACAGGGTAATATCCACGGTTAACTGAAGAAGTTATAGAAAGGATCAAATTTTGGGGAAAAAGCATATGACTGTGCAAAGATAGATGGCAGGTTAGATGTTTGGTCAGCATATAAAGAATGACAAAGCATGACAAATGGTTTTCAGGAGGAAGTAATTAACTTACGAGAGGAAGCTAGCTGGAAATGTTAAAATTGAAAACAAGTCAACAAGACTTTAGAACAGAAAGTCGTAAATAATGGGAATGTTGGGTCTTGAGAGAGTGAGAATGCAAGTAGTTAACAGTAGAAAATAAATAAACAAATATTTTGCTTCTGCCTTTCTAAACGATTCCTGTAATAGCTGTAAATCAGGAGGCAAAAGAGAAAAAATTAACTTATTCACGTGGGAAGCAGTACTATGCAAACTGATGGAACTGTGGGCTGACAAATCTTTGGGACCAGGTGAACTTTATCCTCAGGATTTAGAGGAGACTAACAAGATAACAGACATATTGGTGTCTATTTTCTTTTGATTCAGGGCAAGGTTCCGTTGGAAAATAGCAAACACATTCCCAGTATTTAAGAAGGGAGGGAAGCAGAAAATAGGCAATTATAGGCCAGTTAATTTGATGCCTATTTAGAGATGGTATTGAATCAAACACTAAAGAGGTTCTAATAGCACACTTAGAAAATGCAAGGTAATCTGGGGAAATTGGCATGATTTTCTCAAAGGGAATTCATATTTAACCAAATTATGGGATTTATTTGAAGTAGTAATATGCATTGTAGATAAAAGATAACTTATAGACATACTGCACTTACACTTCCAAAAGGCATTGGATTAAAGGCTGCAAAAAGATTATTGTGGAAAATAAAAGCTCAAGCTATAGTGGTAATATACTGGCATTAATAAGAAGATTGACTGGCTGGGCAGAAAGCAGTGTGCCCAGTCTTTGTCTGGTTGGCATGATGTGATGAGTATAATCCCATTGTGGTGGGGCCTCAACTACTCACCATTGATAATAACAGAGAAACTAATGCATTGTAGCTAATTATACAGATGACACCAAAATTGGTAGGAAACTATGTGATGAGTAAGGCATAAGGTGGTTGCTAATGGATATTTAGAGAATGGGTGAGTGTGCTAAAATGTGAAGTTGTTTACTTTGGCAGGAAAACTGAAAAAAAAACATTAAATGGAGAATGACTGCATAGTGTGACATAGAATTATAAAGAAGTACAGCATGGAAGTAGATCATTCAGACCAATTCATCAGGCTGACCAGATATCCTAAACTAATCTAGTCCCATTTACCAGCACTTGGCCCCTCTCCCTCTAAACCCTTCCTATTCATATACCCATCCAGATGACTTTTAAATCTTGTAATTGTACTAGCCTCAATCTATTCCTCTGTTAGCTCATTTTATACATGCACCACCCTCTGTGAAAAAGTTGCCCCTCAATTCCCTTTTAAATCTTTCCCGTCTCACCCTAAACCTATGCCCTCTCCTTCTGGACTCCTCCATCCCAGGGAAAAGACCTTGTTTATTTATCCCATCCATGCCCCTCATGGTTTTATAAATATCTATAAGGTCACTCCCTCAGTCTTCAATACTCCAGGGAAAACAGCCCCAGCCTATTCAGTCTCTCCCTATAGCTCAAATGCTCCAACCCTGGCAACATCTTTGTAAATCTTTTCTCAATCCTTTCAAGTTTTACAACATCCTTCCAATAGGAGGGAGAACAGAATTGCACACAGTATTTCGTAAGTGGCCTGACCAATTACCTGCACAGCTGCAACTTGACCTCTCAAATGCTTTCTTCATTACCTGATACTCCACTTTCAAGGAACTATGAACCTGTACTCCAAGGCTGTTTTGTTCAGCAACATTTCTCAGGACCTTAGCACTTTTCTAAATTGCAGCACATCATACTTATCTGAATTAAATTCCATCTACCACTCCACAACCCACTGGCCCATCTGATCAAGGTCCCGTTGTACACTGAAGTAACCTTCTTCACCATCCACTGCACTTTCAATTTTGGTGTAATCTGCAAACTTACAATCTATACATCCTAGTTCACATCCAAATCATTTATATAAATTACAAAAAGCAGTGGACCCAGCACTGATCCCTGTGGCACACAACTGGTCACAGGCTTCCAGTCTAAAACCTCCGGATACGTCGTATCATCCTTCGTCATTTCCGCCACCTCCAAACAGACCCCACCACCAAGGATATATTTCCCTCCCCTCCCCTATCTGCATTCCGGAAAGACCACTCCCTCCGGGACTCCCTCGTCAGGTACACACCCCCCACCAACCCAACCTCCACTCCTGGCACCTTCCTCTGCAACCGAAAGAAATGCAAAACTTGCGCCCACATCTCCCCCCTCACTTCCCTCCAAGGCCCCAAGGAATCCTTCCATATCCATCACAAATTCACCTGCACCTCCACACACATCATTTACTGCATCCGCTGCACCC
>NC_057711.1:60472416-60557775 GCF_004010195.1 Chiloscyllium plagiosum | reverse complement strand
GCCTATCACCCTCACCTTAACCTCCTTCCACCTATCACATTCCCAACGTCCCTCCCCCAAGTCCCTCCACCCTACATTTTGTCTTAGCCTGCTTGGCTCACCTTCCTCATTCCTGAAGAAGGGCTTATGCCCGAAACGTCGATTCTCCTTGGATGCTGCCTGACCTGCTGCGCTTTTCCAGCAACACATTTTTCAGTTTTGCCTCCTTTCCTTGGATAAAGGCCAGTCAGCTGTGATCTGGTTAGTATCTTATATAGTTTTAGCAAAATCTCCCTACTTTTATACTCCATTCCCTTTGAAATAAAGGCCAATATCACATTTGCCATTCCTATTACCAGTTGAACTTGGAAGTTAGCTTTTTGTAATTCACAGATGAGGACTTCCAAAATTCTTTATTCCATCGCTAAATGCAGTCTTTCTCCATTTGTGTCATCCAAAATTCACTTTTCTTATCCAAGTCATTTCCATATATTGTAAATAATAGTGGTTCCAGCACTGATCCAGAGATGGTCTAGGTGGTCATTTCCTATTCGCCACATTTGCATTTTTTAATGTAAAAATCATCGCCCTATGCAAAGACATTCTTAAATTGAGAATTTAAAAATGCTTTACAATCTATATATATTACAGAACAGAATGATGATAAAATACCTGTACTTTGCAACACTAAAATATATACAAGTGCTTAACATGTACTATACTCTAGGTTTTAACATACCTTCACATGCAGCTCTGGATGGGTGTTCATATAATCAAAAAGCCTCTGATAATTTTGAAACTGTTGATCCCATTCTGACCACTGGTCATAACGAAAATCATCTCCCAGGGGAATCAAGACCACTTTGGTGCGGTAAAGTTTGGACTTTTTTCTATATTGGTCTAAGATGAGTTTGGCTCTTCAAAAACAAAAACAAAAAGATTTTAAATATTTAATGTACTGAATAAGCAGTGATCATTAAACAGGTTTATAATGTGTACTTTTAGCAAAGCATAAATGAAAACATAAAAGTAACTTCTATTTAAATAGTGTTTTATCATCTGCATATTTTCTCATATTTAATATTTATTTTGGAGTTCAAAACGCATAATGGAATCCGAACCTGCAGCTTTCTCACTCCAAACTGGGACTGTAACCAAGTGGGTTAGGTTTTGGCTTGTGTTTTATTTTGTAGGTAAATTAATATATTTTAGCTATTTTTCTAATTTCCAAGTTATGTTATTCTCTCTCAGTTAAATTTTGTGGTGGTCCTAAATGTGAAAAGATAAAACAAATTAGGGTTAAGTATGAAGAAAGTAAATTATATTCTTTTGCACTCTTTTGTTCACCTTTATTTTCCTCCTCCCTCTGAGCATTAGTCAGTTAAAGAGCACACAAAAAAAAATCTGCAACCACTAGGGACACAATAATGAGATTGTCCAAAACAGCTCATACTCATTTACAATCTTAATTATTTCTAAAATTGAACCACTTTTTATATCCTGCCCAACAACAGAGTTACATACTGGGCAAATTAAACCAACTGAAGAAAACTGGCATATTTTGAAATGTTAACAAATCTGGCCAGGGGAAAAAAAATGCATGATTGGTAGTTTCTAATATAATCCCAGGCAGAACAATGACATTTGCAGCAGCCTTAACATCAATGTCTGAACCACAGCTAAAAATCTCACTGACACTTTTAGAAAATCAATTACTATAATCTGTAATCAAGATCGGCCCTGCTACTTTGTAGCTACTTAAGTAAACAAAGGTCCCAGATTTCCAGAAATTTGAAAAAGTCCTCTGCCATCAAGCAAAGGCAACTTTCCTTCAATGGCTCAGCTGATTAGAGCATGAAGCAGTTGGGACACAGTTTCCCTGTTCTATCTATTAAATTAATCTTGGGCAATTTATCAGTAAAGTAATAAAATTGGAACTCAGAACTCAAAGATGAATTATATAAGCTTAACTGCATTTTACATAATATTTTAATATCAACATCTTAATTATGAGTTACATTTCCAATTTTTAAAACATACTGGAAAATGAATAAAAGCAGTGCAAATCTCCTTTCATGTTTTAAATTGCCCAGATATTATTTAAACATTCGGGTGACAAACGTGAAAATAAGTTGAGTGCCTTCCTTCCCGTCCAAAATAATCAGAAAGGAGGATACACTACAGAAGGTGTTGGCCCATATTATTAATGTCCACAATATAGTTATATAATCAAAATACCTCAAGGAACTATGACTCCTTGATTTGGCAAACTTTTGGCAAGATCATATTTACAGTATTTGCTCAATATAATAATGAATCTAAAAAGTAAACCCAGAAGGGGTGGAGGGCAGCACAGTTGCGCAATGGTTAGCACTGCTGCCTCACAGTGTCAGGGACCCAGGTTTTTACTATCTGTGTGGAGCTTGCATATTCTCCCTGTGTCTGTGTGGGTTTCCTCCGGGTGCTCCGGTTTCCTCCCACAATCCAAAGATGTGCAGGCCAGGTGAATTGGCCATGCTAAATTGCCCATACTGTTAGGTGCATTAGTCAGAGGTAAATATAGGGGAGGGGAATGGGTCTGGGTAAGTTACTCTTCAGAGGGTCAGTGTGGACTTGTTGGGCCGAAGGGCCTGTTTCCATATTGTAGGGAATCTAATCTAATTCGAACTCGAAGTGTGAACACAGAGGGTGGTGGTGGAGGGTTGTTTTTCAGACTGGAGGCCTGTGACCAGTGGAGTGCCACAAGGATCAGTGCTGGGTCCACTACTTATCAATGATTTGGATGTGAGCATAAGAGGTACAGTTCGTAACTTTGCAGATAATACCAAAATTGGAGGTGTAGTGGACATCGAAGAAGGTTACCTCAGATTACAACGGGTTCTTGATCAGTTGGGCCAATGGGCTGAGGAGTGGCAGATGGAGTTTGATAAAGATAAATGTGAGGTGTTGCATTTTGGGAAAGCAAATCTTAGCAGGACTTATACACTTCAAGGCTATACGTGCTATCGTAAGGACAGACTGACTGCCAGAGGGAGTGGGGTGGTCCTGTTGGTAAGGAATAATATTCATTACCTTGCGCAGGGGGACCTAGAATCAGGGGATGTAGAGTCAGTATGGATACAGCTGAGAAATTCTAAGGGTAGAAAAAGACCCTAATGGGAGTTATCTACAGGCCCCCAAACAGTAGCCTGGATGTAGTGTGTAAGTTGAATAAGGAGCTGAAATTGGCCTGTCGGAAAGATATTAATACAGTTGTTATGGGGATTTCAACATGCAGGTAGATTGGGAGAATCAGGATGGTACTGGACCCCAAGAAAGGGAGTTTGTGGAGTGCCTCTGAGATGGATTCTTAGAACAGCTTGTGCTGGAGCCTACCAGGGAGAAAGCAATTCTGAATCTGGTGTTGTGCAACGAACCAGATTTGATCAGGGACCTCGAAGTAAAGGAGCCATTAGGAGGTAGTGACCACAACACAATAAGCTTTAATCTGCTGTTTGAAAGGGAGAAGGTGGAATCGGAAATGACAATATTTCAGTTGAATAAGGGGAACTATGGAGCTATGAGGGAGGAGCTGGCCAAAGTTCAATGGTGCAATACACTAGCAGGGATGGCAGTGGAACAACAATGGCGTATTTCTGAGTATAATGCAGAAGATGCAGGATCAGTTCATTCCAAAAAGGAAGAAAAATCCTAAGGAGAGGCAGAAATGGACGTGGCTGACGAGGGAAGTTATGGACCATATAAAGACAAAAGAGAAAAAGTATAACATAGCAAAGATGAGTGGGAAATCGGAGGACTGGGAAGCTTTTAAAGAACAACAGAGGAAACTAAAAAGGAAATACGCAAAGAATAAATAAGGTACGACGGTAAACTGGCCAAAAATATAAAGGAGGATAGTAAAGGCTTTTTTAGGTATATGAAAAGAAAAAAAATGGTTCAGACTAAAATTGGGCCCCTTGAATACAGAAACGGGTGAATTTATTAAGGGGAACTAAGAAATGGCAGAAGAGTTGAATTGGTACTTTAGATCTGTCTTCACTGGGGAAGACACGAGCAATCTCCTAGATGTAATAGTGGCTGAAGGAACTGAACTGAAGGGAATTTATATTAGGCAGGAAATGGTATTGGAGAGACTGTTAGGTCTGAAGGCTGATAAGTCTCCGGGACCTGATGGTCAGCATCCCAGGGTACTGAAGGAGGTGGCTCCAGAAATCGTGGATGCATTGGTGATCATTTTCCAATGTTCTATAGATTCAGGATAAGTTCCTGCGGATTGGAGCGTGGCTAATATTGTCCCACTTTTTAAGAAAGGAGGGAGAGAGAAAACAGAGAATTATAGACCAGTTCGTCTGACCTCAGTGGCGGGAAAAATGCTGGAGTCCATTATAAAGGACGAAAATACAACACATCTGGATAGCAGTAACAGGATAGGACAGAGTCAGCATGGATTTATGAAGGGGAAATCATGCTTGACTAATCTTCTGGAATGTTTTGAGGATGTAACTCTGAGGATGGACAAGGGAGATTCAGTGGATGGAGTATACCTGGACTTTCAGAAAGCCTTTGATAAAGTCCCACATGAGAGATTAGTGAGCAACATTAGGGCACATGGTATTAGGGGCAAAATACTGACATAGATTGAAAATTGGTTAGCTGACAGGAAACAAAGAGTAGTGCTAAACGGCTCCCTTTCAGAATGGCAGGCAGTGACCAATGGTATGCCGCAGGGATCAGTTCTGGGACCGGAGCTTTTTACAATGTACATTAATGATATAAATGAAGGTTTTAAAAGTAATATTAGCAAATTTGCTGATGACACAAAGCTGGGTGGCAGGGTGAAATGTGAGGAGGATGTTAGGAGAATGCAGGGTGACCTGGACAGGCTAGGTGAGTGGACGGATGCATGGCAGATGCAGTTTAATGTGGATAATGTGTGGTTATCCACTTTGGTGGCAAGAACAGGAAGGCAGATTACTACATAAATGGAGTCAAGTTAAGAAAAGGGGCAGTACAACGAGACCTAGGTGTTCTTGTACATAGGTCAATGAAAGTAAGCATGCAGGTACAGCAGGCAGTGAAGCAAGCTAATAGCATTCTGGCCTTCATAACAAGAGGAATTGAATATAGAAGCAAAGAGGTCCTTCTGAAGCTGTACAGGGCCCTGGTGAGACTGCACCTGGAATATTGTGCGCAGTTTTGGTCTCCAAATTTGAGGAAAGACATTCTGGCTATTGAGGCAGTGCAGCGTAGGTTCACGAGGTCAATTCCCGGAATGGCGGGACTATCTTACGCTGAAAGGTTGGAGCAACTGGGCTTGTATACATTTGAGTTTAGAAGGCTGCGAGGGGATCTGATTGAGACATATAAGATTGTTAAAGGATTGGACACTACTGATTGAGGATGATCAGCCATGATCATAATGAATGGTGGTGCTGGCTCGAAGGGCAGAATGGCCTACTCCTGCACCTATTGTCTAATGGGAAGGTCCTGGGAGTGTTGCTGAACAAAGAGACCTTGGAGTCAGGTTCATATCTCCTTGAAAGTAGAGTCACAGGTAAATAGGATAGTGAAGAAGGCATTTGGCATGCTTTCTTTTATTGGTCACAGCATTGAGTATAGGAGTTGGGAGGTCGTTGTGGCTTTACAGGACATTGGTTAGGCCACTTTTGGAATATTATGCATAATTCTGGTCTCCTTCCTATCGTAAGCATGTTGTGAAACTTTAAAGTGTTCAGAAAAGATTTACAAGGATGTTACCAGGGTAGAAGGATTTGAGTTATAGGGAGAGGTTGAATAGGCTGGGGCTGTTTTCCCTGAGTGTCAGAGGCTAAGGGTTGGCCTTATAGAGGTTTATAAAATCATGAAGGGCATGGATCGGGTAAAAAGACACAGTCTTTTCTCTGAGGTGGGGAAGTCCAGAACTAGAGGGCATAGAACCAGAGGGAAAGATTTAAAAGAGTCCTAAGGGGCAACTTTTTCAGGCAAAGGGTGGTGCGTGCACGGAATGAGCTACCAGAGAAAGTGGTGGAGGCTGGTACAATTGTAACATTTAAAAGGCATCTGGATGGGAATATTAATAGGAAGCGTTCGGAGGGATATGGGCCAGGTGCTGGCAAGTGGGACTAGATTAGGTTGGGATATCTGGTCGGCATGAACGAGTTGGGCCGAAGGGTCTGTTTCCGTGCTGTACATCGCTATGACTCTGAAGAACTAAACAACATATTATTTTCATGTAGGACAGTAGAATCGATATGCAGTTAACTCCCTCCCAGTGATCACAAGGTGGCGTGCAAATTTGATGGTTGAAGATTTTAAGTAAGTTACCTTTCTTGAACATTGCCATCATGTATTTCAACTGGAGGTATTCTCCAAGGGCAGCTAATTCGGCCACCAGGTAGACGTTTGAAGTCAAACTGACAGCATATTTTAGGATCAGGGCCACATGTATGAGGAACATCGTAGCTGTAAAATGGCATCATGTGACATAAAATGTCAGTGTTTCCATTCTGATCTGAAGTTTAAATAAAAACAGGGTATAAGCAAAAGCACAAAGGCAATATATCAGCAATTGTAATGCCCATTTGCAAAGATATCCATAACAAATGAATTTCATGCAAATAAGAGCAAAAAAAAATCAACTGTTTACAAAATCTTTCAGAATCGATTATAACAGCAACACAACATTATGTTTATTCTGGCCCAATTTTTGCTGTCAACAATGCACTTCTTGCCGTGTTGCACAAATTTAACATGTGAGTAAATGCTAATGCTGCCAATCAATCTTTGTTGTCCTGAGTCTAAATTATTCAGGTTTGAACATGGAGATTTTCTCTTTTTATTCTTGGCTTTCATCATTTTTGTTCTCCCTCTCAAAAAAATCTTTTTCTCTGTATTTATTTTCTTATACTTACCTTGAATTTGAATATAGACATTAATTTATACTTCCTTCTGAGAACCTGCAGTGTTAATTTCACAATTCTTCAATTCAATTAGGTAAGGACACACATACTTGCTTGTTCTGTTCACCTAAATCTTTCAGTGTCATTATTAGATTGCATTTCCAACAACTTGCCATGCACATAAAATTTAAAAAAAATGTGCAAGGACAAGCTGAACTAATATCAGACAATATTTAACGTCTTGCCATGGCAGATTTTTAATCTATATTCTCCACATAGAATTAATATCAGTTCTATCCACCGTAAATTTTCTGTAACATCTAACAATTCACAAATTATTTAAACCAGAATAGATAAAACATGACATTGGGTAAATAAAAATGTAAACATTAATTATGTTTCATGTTGGAATGATTAGCCAAAGAAGAATTTCAAAATGTAAAACTTTAGTCGAAACAGGTAGATTTTACAAGTGGCCTTAAAGGAATTGAGAAAGATGAGGAGACAGGAACATTGAGGAGAAAATGGTATTTCAGGACCAAGACAGCAGAAAGTGCAGCTGCCAAATGTATGGCAATAGCAGAAGTATAAGTCAAAGCTGGAAAAATATAACTCACAAAGTGTTATAGTGTTGAAGAAGGTTAAGAAAATTGGTAAGGGTTAGGACATATGAAGATTTGAACACAACGATGGCAATTCTAATTGCAAGCACTTCTGGGCCAGGAGCTAATATAGTGCAGGTTTGAAAGGCGAGTGAAACAGCTGTACAGCTTAGAAACAGACCCTTCAGTCCAATTCGTCCATGTGTCCAGATATCCTAAATTAATCTATTTCCATTCGCCAGCATTTGACCCAAATCCCTCTAAACTCTTCCTATTCATATCTCATCCAGATGCCTTTTATGCACTGTAATTGTTCCAGCCACCACCATTTCCTCTTAGAGCTCATTCACACATGCACCATTCTCTTTTTGAAAAGGTTGCCCCTTAAGTCCTTTTAAATCGTTCCCCTCTCACCTTAAACCTATTTCCTCTAGTTTTGGATTCCCCCACCCAGGGAAAAGACCTTGTCTATTCACTCTATGTCCCTCATGATTTTATAAACCTTGATAAGGTCACCCTTCATACTCCAATGCTCCAGGGAAAATAGCCCAGCCTATTCAATTTCTCCTTATAGCTCAAGCCCTCCAATCCTGGCAACATTCTCATACATCTTTTTTGAACTCTTTCAAATTTCACAGCATCCTGCTTAAAGCAGGGAGACCAGAATTGCATGCAGTATGATGAGATAGAATACAGACAGCAGTGTAAAAAGTGAACTTAGCCAGGAGACAATCAGAATTAATGAATCTACAGATGAAAAAGATATGAGGAAGGTTTCAGCAGGACATTCACGATGGCATTTTAACTGTCAGTCTGGCTACGTGAGGTTGTGGATGAAGTAGCAGTCAAACGTTAGTGGAGCTCAACACACCATTCAAGAAGCACAGTTTTATTAGAGGTAAACTGCTATGTTTCGCTCTTTCAATAAGCCAATGAAGGCATGATAGGCTTAATAACATCTTTTTTATATCACTCAATGATCTGCTGATATGGAACTTGGACCTATTTTTTAGATAATAATACCAGGAGATAGAATACAGAGAATGAGGAGGAGGCAAAAGGTAGAATCTACAATAACTCCAGAGGTAAAAATGTAGGTCAAAAAGAGATGCCATTGCCGGAGGTACTCCATTCATAAACAAGATGGAGGAGAACCACTGTGTTAAACAACAGACAAAAGGTACTGGAGGAAGCACGATGTTGTCAACTGTGTCATACCCAACAGAGAGAGGAAAAATAGAGCACAATGGTCACAGAAGATGTATTTTTTGGAAGAATGAGTGGCGATCTAATTGAGGCATAGAAGATCCTAAAAGGATTGACAATGTAGGCATAGAGTGGATGTTTCCTCTCATGCGCAATCTAGAAAGAGAGATCATAGTTTTAAGCTAAGGGGCAGCAGACTTAAACAGAGAAGACAAGGAATTATTCCTCTCACAGGGTCATGAATTTGTGGAATTCACTATCCTAGAGTCTGAAGGACACCTGGAGACTGAATGAATTTATGAAGGATATAGACAGATTTTTAATTAGCAATGGATTAAAACGTTATAGGAAGCAGAAAGGAAAGTGGAGTTGAGAACAGCCGCAGTCATATTTAGATGGCTAGGCCTGGCTGGCCAAATTGCTTACTCCTGCTCCTGGTTTTATGTTCTTGCGACATTACTTAGAGCTAACTATGTTCTGAGGTGAAGGAAATTGTGATTTTATTTTTGAGAAGAGGCAGTGAAGATGGTTTTGAAAGGGAGAAGAATAATGCCACAGGAGAAGGAACCATTTATAATTTCAATAAATATGGAAACCAGGGAGAGAAGACAGGTAATCAGTATTATCACTGAGGTGAAGAAGTGAACTGATGCCTTTATTTACCTCTCTCTTCCACTGGTCACAACAAAGTTTGACTTTAGAAAGAAAGGCATTCCCAATAAATATGACTACATATAACTCAGCATCAGAAACAAGTCAGCCAACTTTCTTTAATACCAAATAAACCACAAGTTAATTGAAAACAAAACACTTATGCAACTGAAGATGCAAAAACAATTACCTAAGGGTTAAAACTGTACAAATATGTAAAACCACCCTTCTTCCAAATTTGAAAACAAACGTTCAAAAGTACTTTGGTCAAATAACTGTTAAATATCGGGGAAAAAAAATAATTCAAAGACTGCCCAAATTTTGGTCTGCTGCCAAAGTCACTTTGCATACTAGTTATGAATGTCTAAATTTACTTTTCCTGGAAACTGCAGTGGTATTTTCTGCATTTTCCTTTAAGAATCCTCCAAGTATACAGATGAGACCTTCCATTGGGCTTTCAACTCTCAAACTCTTACAACAGAAGTTTCAGAGAAAAGACAGAATGTAAGGCTCCAGGCAAGTTATCTCCGAGTGTCTGTATTCAAATTAATTAGCTTTATTATACCCACCAACTGTGGGACATTTGACCTCGCTAAAAAAATTCTAGATAGTTAATTCACTCAAGAAACATTATTCACCACTATATCCAGTCTCCTTTCAATGTATTCCTCAGAAAATTCGAAGATAGAAATAGATATCCATTGATATTATGATTTCATAAATTACTACAGGTATCATATCTTCATGACAGCAGCAATTTAATGGAAATCTTGTCAAGGAATTCTGATGAAAGTTTCACAGACAAAATGAACCCTGAAATATTATGAGCTGATTGGGGATAGCAGATACAGAAAGCCATGGATTTTGGTTTAATGAGGAGAGGTGCATCAGGTTATAGCAACTAAATAAATAGTCACAAAGAAGTCCATGAGTTCTTCACACTTGTTTTGGCAGGATAAAGTGGAACAATAATGACGATGAAGGGTTAACTCAGTATGCAGGTATATTCAGGTATGTCTTCCTTGAATAATTGTGTTTTAAAAAGGGTTTTACCCAAAGGTACATCTTTTGTTCGTTTTTGCATATCTCATGATCTATTCACTTGATCACTTTCAATCAGCAAGATGATTAAAGAAAAGAATGCATGAGGTGGTTTCCTATTGTTTCCCTTGTGCATACTCAAAATGAACACAAGTTCTCTTCCCGAAGGATCGTCTCCTGCAAGTAGCCAGTCTCCCTTGAAGGGGCTAATCATTCAGGACTAAGATATAGAGAAATAACTTCATTCAAAGGGTTGAAAATCTTTGGAATTCTCTTTCCAAGAGGGTTGTCAAGTCTCCATTGCTGAATGCATTTAAGGCTCAGATAGACAAATTTGTGTCTGTCTAGAATCAAGGGAGATGGGGATCAGGGTCCACAGGCCATATTATTTGCACCTATTTCTTGCAGAAATTTAATGGTTCTGCTCATTGGCCATAACTCTTAACGCTGAGCATGGACCCTTTACATGTGTCTAGGGAAGCCCACAGGTGACAACAGTCAACAAGCCCAAGATTCCAGATTATCCTGCTTCCCTAGCACCAATAAATACAGAAGGAAACATAACTTCCGATTAATTTACATTTTCATATGAAACATTTTGAACTTATTTATCATTAGCATATGCCCAGAGCATTATTTATTGTGTGTCATAACAATAGCAGTGCATGCGGCAGAGAATATCAAGGGTATTGATTTATCATGACTTAAGTCCAATGCCACTTTCATTAAATGCTTTCTAGAATTGTTACTTCGGAGATTGAATTCCATGACTATCATATCGTTATCTGACGATGAGGGTGGCACGTTTGCTCAGTGCTCAGGATCTGGGTTTAATTCGAGTCTTGAGCGAATGTCTGTGTGGAGTGTGCATGCTCTACCTGTGTCTGGGTGGATTTCCTCCGGGTGCTCCAGTTTCCTCCCACAGTCCAAAGATGCACATGTTAGATGGATTGGCCATGCTAAATTGGCTGTAATATCCAGGGATGTGTGGGCGATGTGAGCTTGTCACAGTAAATGTAAAACATGATATGGTAGGGGGCTGGGTCTGGGTGGGGTGCTCTTCAGAAGGTTGATGCAGACTCTATGGGCTGAATGGCCTTCTTCCATACTACAGGGATTCTATGAATTATGTGTTACCCTCTTGTGGTACTAAACATTGAGTTTTTGCACTATTCATATTCAGTGCCCATCCAATATAAATAATGAGGTCACAGAAACCATAGAACATTTACCACCCCAAAGGAGGCAATTTGCTAGAATGCAGCAGAGTCTATATGGTTTCATTAACTATGTAATTGGTATGGACAGCTATTAAAACCCTGACATACATTTCTTATAAATAAAGTTTAAGAACTGTAACCTCGGTGTTTTACAACCTGTTACTTCACTAATAAATACAATATATTAATTTCACATACCCCAATTCTGTCTCCAAAAGAATTCCAAGTCCCTTTGTTTAGCCAAGTATTTCTTCACAGAATAGTGGACTCTTTGAATTAGCATATTTGAAATACCTGTTCGTTTTAACAGGTATGCCATAGTTGGTGTGTGCCCAAACGGATCAATGGCCCATCCTGATCTAGGCTTTATTCCTGCCACAGTGAACAAAAATGCATTGTTAGTTAATAAACTGGCAATCCAAGGGAAGATGGCAAATGGTTACTTTGTATAGAAGGGGAATAAATATATTTTAACATTATTTCTTCAGAAACAAATATCAAGCTCAGCTATACAAAGTACTATATTTATTAAGTAACTATGTTTATAAAAGTTTGTAAGTTTGTAAATGGATGCTTAGATCTGGCAATGAATAAAATTTCATGTAGTCACAAAGAGATGAATTGTAACATTTCTTAAGCAGACAACTGGCCTAAATTCTAATGGGATCCTCCAATCATGGAAAATAATCAAAAGGCTTATATAATCTTTCATACTGCATGAAACTTCCTCCAATGTAAGATTCATAGGATTGAAGATATTGTTCATTAGCCTCCATTCCAGAAGCCATTTCCTAGTCATCAACATCATCCCTCATTCTGGCAATAGTCTGTGACTAATCCAATGTATTTGCAACCGCTAAACAAAAAAAAACTGTGGATGCTGGAAATCAGAAATAAGATCATAATTTGCAGGAAAAACTCAGCAGGTCTGGCAGCTACTGTGGAGAGAAATCAGATTAAAGCTTCAGGTCCAGTGACCCTCAGAATATTCACAACCTCTATCAGATTTGACCCGAGTGAGCTTTTGACAATCTATCCATGCCAACACCAAGATCACCTACTCACTTAACATTGCTGACTTCGTCCAGCTCATCTGCTGCCAAACTCTTTCTTTTCTGTGTTATTGCTGAATTGATTCTTCCAAAAGACTCTGCCCAAATTCTGCCTCTATAAACAGGGAGTTATCCAAAGGTTTGAGGTCCATATCTTAATTCATTTATTGCTCCTGTGTTTGCTGACCTACACTGACTCCCAGTCAAGTAATGTAATACCATAAAAATTTTCACCCTTTTTAAAAATTCTTCCATTTCTTCTGTTTTCTCCCCAAAGATGTTGCAAGACCTGCTGAGTTTCTCAAGCTATTTCTGTTTTGTTTCAGATCTCGAGCATCTCATTTCTTTCAACATCCTATTTGCTACCTTGTCAAATAGTAAATATTGGAGTTGCTCTAAATTGTTATATTTCACGTAGGGCATTCGAGCTGGAATAAGTTGGATGACTCATTGAGCCTGGTCTGCATTCAATTAGATCATGTTTCATCATGGATTACATGTAAACTCCACACCTTCCACTGCTTGATAAGTCAAACACATTTTTCACTCAGACGATTGCGAATCTTAGAGGAATTTCTACAGTGGAGAGTTGGGCATACTCAGTAATTAAACATAACCAAGAGTGAGATGCATAGATTATTGGAGACTAAAAGTATTGCGAAATCAGAGGCTGTGGAGATAATTACTCTGGGAAAAGATATTAATTCAAAGGTCAGATCAAGGGACAGAGAGTTTCTGGGGACTTGTAAACAAGAGAAAAATGCCTGCTTCTATCACCCTTAGCTTTTAAAATGAAATCTGATTTAGATTCCACAAGGCTTGAGACGGCCTTCTTCCAAACGAAAATAATCAAGTCCAAACATCACACTTGTCTCACCATTCGATGGACTTGATATGACAAGCAGGCTCAAACTACAACACAGACTATAAAGTACTGCCAGACAATGCAATTATCAGTGTCACACAGAAACTTGGATGAGAAGAGGACACAATTAATAATTATATATACTTGGTTTAAGATTTATATAGCACTAAAATTAAAAGTGTTTATTCTATTTTCTCTTTGGGTAGATCCTGGGTTGCACATCAACTTCAAAACGTTGAGCTTCAAAATGTTGCATAATGGCATGGAGGTCTAACAGAGGATGGGAATGTAATGCCTCTACAGGGATCTCTGAGGTTTTTCACTTTACTCAGACGCAGATAGCATAGGCCATTTCAACAAACAACGTTGGGAGATTAAAAATAAAAATAGAAGTGCTGGCGAAACTCAGCAGGTCTGACAGCATCTATGGAGAAAGAAACAAAGTTAATTTTAAAAATGATTTTGACTCTTCCTTGGAAGATTGTTTTGCTCTTCATAGATACTGCCAAAACTGCTGAATTTCTCCAGTACTCTATTATAGATAGTTCTTCCATAATGCGATGGGTGCATTCTTGTGCAACCCCACAATATAGATAAATTGTGCTTTAGAAACAGCGCTTAACGTGTTGACGATGTAATTGTTACAGCTAACACACGTTTTAAAAGTTGGCACTTTAGAAAGTGTCCCCAATTTGTCAATGGCGTCACAGCGAATTTGGTAATCGAAATGTGCATTACAGCAGAACAACCTGTAATTCAAATCTCCATTAATCACAGGATTTAGCTTTTAATTTAGAGATTACCTTCATTGCCCCTCCCCCACCCAGTCCTGCTCCTCACTCATCTCACCTGCACCCCTCCCCCATGACCCCTGCCCCATCTTTACCCTGCCTGCACATTATTTAATTCATGCTTTGCTGTGAGAGTTGTTAGCTGTGCTGAAGGTCAAGATTACCAACCTCAATCTTCACATTCTGTTTCATGGTGCTGCCCATTGTCAATGCCATCAGCTTTCAAGCTCCCCACATTTCCATCCACCCCTTTCATATGACTACAAATATTCAAGATTTTCCCTCTAAGCCTGTGACTTTCTGCAATGCCATTGCCACTATCGAAATTTCCATGAAACCAGAGATGATAACTTGCAAACTCTCGCCTCACCCTTCCATATTCATGCTTCCTCCAATGTTTTTCAGATTCCATTCTTACATTTGGAGAGCAGCATTAGCCACTCAGCTGCACAACACAATGCAGCTCACCCCAAGACTCCATTCTCCTACTTTCCCAACAGTCCATGGACTGTTCCCGAAAATACCTATGCTCAGTACTGTCCAAACCTCCCAGACAGATCATGGCCTATCACCTGTCCATGTTTGTGAGTACTAAGCATGGCAAAGCACCCAGTCCAAAGTCTCCACAACTCCCCAACAGATGCATCAGTAATTCCCAAACCAGTTAGATTTCACCTGAAGGTCTGGCTGTGGCTAATCTCCAGGCAGCAAAAACAATGATCCCTGGATAGTAGAAGGACCAAACAGCTGACTGACTGGCAAATTCACTGCGCTGTAATCAAGTTAGTCCCTGACTGACTGTTATGATACCATGGTCTGGATTAGTGGTGCTGGAAGAGTACAGCAGTTCAGGCAGCCTGAACTGCTGTGCTCTTCCAGCACCACTAATCCAGAATCTGGTTTCCAGCATCTGCAGTCATCGTTTTTACCTGTTATGATACCATGGGCAAACACAGTAATAAGGGCTACTTCAATTTATACATAGATAGGGTTAATCAAATCAGCACCAACTCTGTGGAGGATGAATTTCAGGAATGCACATTAAATGTGTTATGAAGATGTGAGTGTTCTGTACCTTTAAGAGAGTCAAAAGCTAGCAGGGACATCACCAAGTATTCTCAATAAGAAACAATGTAACATTTGGTTCAGAACAGATAGCACTGGCTGAGTTGCTATGAGATTAAAAAAATTTGAATTCTGCCAATCAGTTTAAATTATACCCCGAAAATACCAAATTTCAATCAAGCTTGAATTGAGTATTTTGACAATCTCAAAAGTCAATGACACAATCCGATGCTTTGGGACCAGGGAAAATTGAAAGTTGAGAGGAGAACTGCCAAGCTCCAAGCAATGTAAAGACTGCCTGAAAAATAAGCTCTCTTAAAATGTACCTTTATTATCAGTAACCTGTGAAGCAGAATACCCAAGAAGACGATGACAGGAATACACAAAAAACTGAAAGCTGCCTGGTTTTGAGATAAGATGTTTTGTTTTGTAAATCAATCGGGAGTTTTGTCGGACTAGTATTGTAGAAGAAGGTGGTAAAATATAGGTTAGAGGAAGGAGTTGTTAGTTAATCATTATCTGTTATACTTTAAGAAACAAAGTTATTAATTTTTAATTTAAATAGTTCTTGACCTCTTGAATTTTCACAAATTACTGCACGGGATAAATCTTTTCTGTGTTGCGAGTTTTAAATTTGCAAAGGGGTTTTCCCCATATCATAACAAATGGATATCTGGAACACTACACTGATAAGCCAACTATGAATAGGACTATTGCTGTGAGATCAGAAACAGATCATTAAGAACCCTGTAAAGGTGACTTTGGGAAATAAGGACAATAAGACCATAAAGATAGAGAAACAGAAATTAGGCTAGTCCATCCATCAAGTTTTGATCAAGCATTCAATAAAATCATGGCTTATCTGATGATCAACTCCAGCTTTCCTGCCTTTTCCCATAACCACTGATTATCTTACTGCTTACAAGTCTATCTCAGCCTTGAATATAACTAACAACCTAGCCCCAACAGGTTTCTGCAACAAAGAGTTCACAGGTTCACTACCCTCTGCGGGAAGCAATTCCTCCCCAGCTGGCTTAAATGTGCGACCCCTAATTCTAAGATTTACCTCGTGGGCCTAGACTGTCCCACAAGGGGAAAAAAATCTCCCTAAGATTTGTGTATGTTTCAATAAGGTCAGTCCTCATTCTTCTAAATTCCAACAAGCATAGGCCCAACCTAATCAATCTCTCGTCTAAGACAGTCCCAACATGCCTGGTATCAACCGAGTAAACATTTTCTGAACTGCCTTCAGTATATCTTGCCTTAGATACAGGACCCAAATTGTTCATAGATTGACCAGAACATAATTGTGAAATTCCATGAGTTTGTATGCTACAGAGTCCACTTGAAGTCCAGTCTTAAATCTAAACAAGCGTAACCAATGAAGCCATGAGGGGCAAGTAAGCTATGATGGATTGGGAAAATACATTGAAGGATTTGATGAGAGATAGGCTATAAATAATTCGTAACAAGTTATTACATCGTCAACAACAAATATCCATTCCATCACAAACACCCAAGAGGGAAAAATAAGTCAACCGGCTTAACAAAACATATTAAGGACTGCATTAGATCAAAGGTTGATGTTTGGAAGCAAATGAGAACCTAGCAAAAGGACCAAGAAACTGATTAAAAAAGAAACCATAATACTAATGCATAAGGACAAATTGTAAAAACTTCTTTAGGCAAATGAAAGACAAAAGTTTGACAAAGACATATGGGTGCCCATAACCGCTGCAGAGAGGAGAATTTAAAGTGGTGAACAGGGAAATGGCAGAGAAACTAAACAGTTATATTCCATTTGTCCTCACAAAAAAAAGAACAGATAATCATCCAGAAATACAAGATGAACAACAGAATTATGAACTTTAAGAACTAAAAGGTTAACAGCAGCAAAGCAGCAGCTCTGGAAAAATCAACCGTCAAAGTTTGGTAAATTCCCTGGATCAGGTAGCTTTATTCCAGAGTATTCAAGGAGGTCACTAGTAAGATAGTGTATGCATTAGTTATTATCTTTCAAGATTACATAGATTCTGCAAAGGTTATGGTGAACAGGATTTTTAAAAGGGAGGGAGTAGAGAACTACGTACCCTGTTAGTTTGATGTCTAAGCGAAGGAAAATGTTAGAATGTCTTAAAACATGTGACAATACATTTGGTGAAAACATTTTTTTTAAGATTAGATTACTTAGTGTGGAAACAGGCCCTTCAGCCCAACAAGTCCACACCGACCCTCCGAAGAGCAACCCACCCAGACCCATTCCCCTACATTTACCCTTTCACCTAACACTTTGAGCAATTTAGCATGGCCAATTCACCTAACCTGCACATCTTTGGACTGTGGGAGGAAACCGGAGCACCCGGAGGAAATCCACGCAGACATGGGGAGAATGTGCAAATTCCCATTTATAAAATTGGGGACAATCAACATGGATTTATGAAAGGGAAATCATGTTTGACAAACTTTTTTGTAGATATTATTTCCAGCATTGATAAAGAAAAACCAGTAGATGTTGTGTATTTGGATTTTTAGGAGGCTTTTGATAAGATCTCGCATAAGAGGTGAGTAAATAAAATTCGAATGTATATGATTAGGAGCAATATGCTAGTACAGATTGACAATTGGTTAACAGATAGAAAGCAGACAGTAGGACTAAATGGATCATTCTCAGAATGGTAGGCAATTGTTAGTGGGCAAACAAAAGAATCTGTGCTAGGACCATAGCTTTTCACAAGCTATAGAAATTATTTAGATGTGGAGATAAATTCTAACATTCCCAACTTTGCTGATGACACTAAACTGGGTGAGAATGCAGGTGGTGAGGAAGCTACAAGGAGGCGTCAAGGGGTCTAAAACATGGTAAATTGAGTATAAATGTGACTGAGTGTGAAGTTATTCACTTTGTATGAAAAAACAGAAAAGCAGAATATTTCTTAAATTGAGAGAAATTGGGAAGTGTGGGTATGAGAAAAACATTTCTCTAGAGGGTGGTGAACCTTTTGTGTTCTTTACTCAAAAAGCCTGTGGAAGCTCCATATTTGATCATATTCAAGTTAGAGATAGATTGATTTCTGGAGAATTACGACATCAAGAAGCCTCCTTGTAGCTTCCTCACCACCTGCATTCTCACCCAATTTAGTGTCATAAGCAAATTTGAGAATGTTAGAATTTATCTCCACATCTAAATAATTTCTACAGCTTGTGAAAAGCTATGGTCCTAGCACAGATTCTTTTATTTGCCCACTAACAATTGCCTAGTAATGCCGGAAAATGGAATTGTAATAGATGATCTGTCATAATCTCATAGCAGAGCAGGCTATATGGGCTGAATGTCTTAACCCCTGTTTTATATGGGGATAGCACATGAACGTGGCACTGAGATAGATGATCAGCCATAATCTAATTGAATTGTTGAGTAGGCTTGATGGATTGAAAGGCCTATTCATGTCCCATGTTCAAATTCTCTGTACCACTGGGAAATTTACTTGGTCTCTGTACAGTATCTGCATTAACAAGGACTACAGTCAAGAATTAAACAGTAACAACATGGCAGTTCTCCAACAACAGAATTTTTTAATGCTAATTTTTCCCAAGTTAATATTTGTCTTAAAATTGGAATAGTCATTCAAAAAAGTACTTCCTTGCCCTTTTAGAAAAAAAGTGAATATAGAAGTAACATCCATATTAAATAATATTGGAACAAACGTATACCATAGGTTTTCCTCCAGTACATTTACCACAATTTTTAACATTTTTTAAAATTTATTCACTTGTGGGATACAAATGTCGCTAGCTGGCCAGGATTTATTGCTTATCCCTGATTGCCTTTGTGAAAGTAGTGATGAGCTGCCTACTTGAACCACTGCAGTTTATGTTCTTTTGGTGGATCCACAATGCCCTTGGGGAGGGAATTCCAGGATTTTGACCCAATGACAGTGAACAAATGATGGTATATTTCCAAGTCAGGATGGTAAATGGCTTGGAAGGTAACTTGCAGGTGGTGGTGTTCCCACATATCTACTGCCCTTGTTCTTCTAGATGGAAATGGTTGCGGGTTTCCAAGATGCTGTTTCAGGATCGTTGTGAAGTTGTGACTTATATTTTGCAGATAGTACACACTGTAGCTACTGAATGTCAGTGGTGGAGGGAGTAGATGTTTGTGGATGCAGTGCCAATGAAGCAGTTTGCTTTGTCCTGGATGGTATTAAGATTCTTGAATGTTGTTAGAGCTGCACTCATCCAGGCAAGTGGAAGATTTTCTATCACACTCCTGACTTGTGCCTTGTAGATGGTTGTGGCCAGGTTTCGAGGAATCAGGAGGAGAATTATTCATTGCAGTGTTCTTAAATTCTGAGGTCATGTGACACAAGGTTATAGTCCAACAGGTTTAAATGAAATCACAAGCTTTCAGAGCACTGCTCATTTGTCAGGCGAAGTGAAGGAGTAGCGCTCCGAAAGCTTGTGATTTCAAATAAACCTGGTGGACTATAACCTGGTGTTGTGTGAATTTTGACTTTGCCCACCCCGTCCCACACTGGCACCTCCACATCATTCCTATACTCTGACCTGCTGTTGTTGCCACTGTATTTATCTAGCAAGTCCAGTTGAGTTTTTGGTCAATGGTAACCTCCAAGATGTTGATTTGGAAGGATTCTGAATGCCAAGGGAGATGGTTAGATTGCCACTTCCTGATGATTGTCATTTTTCTGGTGTGACTGTTACTTGCCACTTTTCATCCCAAAGCTAGATAGAGTCCAGATCTTGGTGCATTCGAACATGGACTGCTTCAGTATTTGAAGAGTTGCAAAAATGGTGCTGAGCATTGTGCACTCAGATGCAAACATTCTACTTCTGACTTTATAATGGAGGGAAGGTCATTAATGAAAACAATTGAAAATGGTTTGACCAAGGACACTACCCTGAGGAACTCCTGCAGAGATACAGAGATGACTGATTTTCAACAATCACAACCATCTCCCAATATGCCAGGTATGACCTCAAACTCTTCAGAGTTTGCCACACATTCCCATCGATTCCAGTTTTGTGAGGGCTTCTTGATGGCACACATGGTCAAATGTAGTCTTGATGTCAAGGGCAGGGACTCTCACATCACCTCTGGAGTTCAGCTCTTCTATCCATGTTTGAACCAAGGCTGGAACATGGTCAGGAGCTGAGTGGTCAAGTTATTACTACACAATGCTGTTTAACATCTCCCATTACTTTACTGATGATAGAGTAGTCCGATGGGACGGAAATTGACTAGGTTTGACCTGCTAATTCAGCTGGATTTGACCTGCTTTTTATATACAGGACATACCTGGACAATTTTCCACATTGTTGGGTAGATGCAGTGCTGTATTGGAATATTTTTCATTAAAGATTGGGCCTGGTTGGGTTCCATTTATCACGTCACATTTCATGGCTTTAACCTTTTGTGTTAACAGGAATTGGAAATATGTTACATTAATGTTGTTCAAAATGTGTGCGTGCGATGTGTGTGGTGTGTGCAAATAAGATGGGTGGGGGCATGTGTGCGCATGTGTGAGTGTGATATCTTTGTGTGATTGTGCGCAGGTGCGCGTAGGGATGCACACGCATTTGGGGGTTTGTCTGTGCACTTGTGTGTGCACATGTATGGAGGCGCATGTGTGTGCATGCGTTCTGCATTATGTCTACATTCCACAGACTGCACCCTTCACATTGCAGGTTATTTAGATCTATTTCTAAGGATCAAAACTCCAATCATCTGTGGCATGTTTCTCTGGGTTGGCTTTTCAGAGCCAGAAAACTTCTTACTTCTGTGCTCCTGACTTAGAAGCAAAAATCTTGGTAGATAAATCAATTAACTTATTTCAAACCTACTAAGCCAAACTAAAAACAAAAAATGCTGGAAAAACTCAACAGCTTTACTCCTGTGAATGTGGGAAAGAATGATAGGTCAGATCATTGACCTTCCATCAAAATTGATGAAATAATATGAATTTGAATTAAAGCTCAAAAACTGTGTGCAGAGCACAGAGTTTGCAGTTAGTAATGAAACTAAAGTATTTGTCAGTAATGTATTTTCATTGACTGCCCAAAAGAATCCAACATTTTAAGTGACATGGATTTTCCCTTTCATATTCCATAGTTTGAATCTGGCATCAAGACAAGGATATCCCCAAACAGACAGGTACAATTATGTCTTTGAGTTGGTTAAGTATAAGGAAATACTATTGCAGACAGAAAAACAGTAATTAAAATGCATTGATTATCATTCACGTCCAATAAAATTTAGCAAAGGACAAAATCAATGTAATGTGATATAGGAGTTATCTGATGAATGCCCAGGATTTAGCTAGAAGTTGAAATGTTATAAAATGTTATTAAAAGAATAATGTTGAGGAATATTTTATAAAAATGACGACATCAGATGTTCCACAAATATTCATTTTACAAGGTATGTGGTAGTTCAACTGTAATTACAAAGTTAGGACACTGAGTAAAATATCCAGTGATGCTTTATTCAATGTGGAATAACCTTTTCACGAGTTTTTACAGCCAGATTAGTAATAAATTTGAGCAAGATTTAATTATTGCTGTGATTATTAATTGATCACAGAATGTGGGGGTTTTCAACAATTGGGCTCTATGTAGTAACACAAAATCACTGACAGCAACATCTGGCCTTTTGCAATTACTATACCCAGCTAATTTACAGTTGGCACCAGACACTTAAAGAATTTCAATGGGATTAAGTGCTGCAATGTGAGCTAAATGAGTATTAGTAGAAAAGCAGGAGAAAGTGAGGACTGCAGATGCTGGAGATCAGAGTCAAAAAGTGTCAAGGAATCCTGATGAACAGCTTATGCTCGAAATGTCGATTCTCCTGCTCCTCGGATGCTGCCTGACTGGCTGTGCTTTCCTAGTGTCACACTTTGACTCATTAGCACAAAACAAGTTTAGTAGCATTAGTTACAATTAATAGTTTAAATCAGGTAATAACTGGATTCAAGAAGAGGGAATCACTAAAGATGAACAGTCAGAATTAAAAGACGAAACAAGTCAGGAAGGCAGAGACATTATGGACCAGTTAAGGCACAAAGGAGTTTGGCAACGTTAGACAGTATTGAGTTCATTGAAAATAGAGTGACAAACAAGACTGATGAATTGATGGCACAAGTTAAAACATGTGTACGATGTCACTTTTGTTTCTGAAAGAAAGTTAAGAGGAGGCCTAGATTAGCAGTTCAATATCCCAGAATTCAGGGTCTTCAGGCAAAATAGTAAAGGAGGTAAAAGAGGAAGACATGTCTCAATCTTGATTAGGGTATTTATTACAACAGTAAAGGGGGATGACATTTTAGAAGGTTCATCAAAGGAAACCATTGGATTGAACTTAAAAACCAAAAAGGAGCAAACACATTGCTTGGAGCCAACAGTCCGAAAGAAATAGAAAAGCAGACACACACAAAAATTTCAGGGAAGTATAAAAGTAATAGCATAGTTACATATGGAATT
Source organism: Chiloscyllium plagiosum (assembly GCF_004010195.1). Taxonomy (NCBI): domain Eukaryota; kingdom Metazoa; phylum Chordata; class Chondrichthyes; order Orectolobiformes; family Hemiscylliidae; genus Chiloscyllium; species Chiloscyllium plagiosum. Next base: position 60,534,904 of record NC_057711.1, on the reverse strand, counting down.
TCAACTTACTCAACATTAACTGGGGTAGTCATGGTGTGAAAGGTTTAGAGAAGAATTCTTAAAATGCATCCAGTACAGCTTTTTAAGCCAGTATGTAGAAGGCCCGACAATGAAGGGGACTTGATTTTAAGTAACAAAGCTGGGCAAGTGGTTAAAGAATCAGTGTGGAAGTATTTTGCAGACAGCGATTGTAACTCCATTAGATTTAAGATTGTTATGTTCAATGACAAGCAAGGGCCTGAAATCAAGATTCTCAACTGGGGGAGACCAATTTTAATAAGATCAGATAAGATTTGGCCAGAATGCTAAATCTGTCTTAAAACAGTGGGTTGGATTCAAGAAAGAAATCTGGAGTGTACAGGGTCAACATGTTCCAAGAAAAAAGGGTGGGATCATCAAATCCTTTGAACCTTGGATATCGAGGGATACATGCACTGTATTAAGAGAAGGAGATGGAAATGTGTTGCTGGAAAAGCGCAGCAGGTCAGGCAGCATCCAGGGAACAGAAGAATCGACGTTTCGGGCATGAGCCCTTCTTCCTGAAGAAGGGCTCATGCCCGAAACATCGATTCTCCAGTTCCCTGGATGCTGCCTGACCTGCTGCGCTTTTCCAGCAACACATTTCCATCTCTGATCTCCAGCATCTGAAGACCTCACTTTCTCCATTAAGAGAAGGAGGCAAGCTTATGGCAATTACAGAAGGCTTAAAACAGCAGAATATTTCACGAAGTGTCGAATGTGCAGGAGGGAACTTTAAAAAGAGATTTGAAGAGCTAAAAGGAGATATGAAAGGATACCAGCACACAAAATAAAGTAAAATCCTAAGTCAATTTACAGACATACTGTGGGTAAAAGGGTAACGAAGGAAAGAGTAGGGGCCATTAAGAACCACAACAGTAATATGTATGTCGAGGCGGAGGATGTAGGTATGGTTATAAATGAATACTTTGGTATGGTATGTAAGTGAGAGGAAAGATATGGTTATAGAAATCAGGGAGGTGTGTGATACAATTAAAGAAATTACATCGGCAGAGAGGAGGATGTGAGTGGTCTTGCAGACTTAGAATTAGATAAATATCCAGGGCTGGATGAAATGTAACCCAGGCTGTTGAGTGAGGCAAGGGAAAAAATAGCAGGGGTGCTTAAAATATTTTCACAGGGAGATATACCAGAGGATGGAATACAGCCAATACGATACCAGTATTCAAGAAGGGAACAAGGAACAAATGAGGAAAATACAGGTTTGTCAATCTAACATCAGTGGTGGGGAAACTATTGGAAGCAATTCTGAGGGTCGGAATTAATCTATTTTTGGAGAAGCAGGGATTAATCAAGATTGCGTCACAGGCAAACAGAGTGGTAAAGAGGGTGTTTGGCAAGCTAGCCATGCTCAGACCACTGAGTACTGGAGTTGATATCATGTTGAGATAGTAAAGGACACTGGTGAGGCCACTTTTGGAGTATGGTGTACAGTTCTGGTCACCCCATTATTAAATGAGACAGTTTCTGTTACAAATAGAGGCAAGATAGGCTGGGACTTTTTCCACTGGATGTAGGAGGCTGAGGGGTGATGTTATACAGATTTATAAAATCATGAGGATCATAGATAAGGTGAATAGCACAGGTCTTTCCCAAGGGTCATAGAGTTCAAAACTGAGAGCATATTTTTAAGTTGAGAGGTGAAAGATTTAACAGGGACCTAAGGGACAATTCTTTCATACAGAGGGTAATTCATACGCAGAATGAACCACCAGAAGTTGTAGATTCAGGTACAGTTACTTTAAAATGTTTTCTGTAACAAAGACAACATTTCTACTTTCAAATATATGAAATTACCATCTAGCACAAAAATTAACAATGTCATTTTATGATGACTCAATGGGCCAAATGGCCTCTTTCTGCTTTGCAGCAATTCTATGATTCTGATTATACTGACTGTGAATTCAGTGCAACTTCAAAAAATGAGGATGAGACTTGGATCCTATCTAAACAAACAGGACAATAGTTAAATTACATAAAGTTGAAAGATGCAAGAAAAATCTGTGAATGACTCTCACCTAAATTTCTCTCCAGCCATTGATGTCCTTCAAGCAACTGGTCAATCATTGCGTAAATATGCGTATTAGCCTCATCAGTCATGACCCAGCCACCTGTTGTTATTTCAAATTGACCTAGTTCACAAAGTCTAGAAAAAAAACCTGAAAGTTTTAGTATCTCACAGTGAAGACACATTGTGATAAATTAAAATAAAAGCAAAGTTCAGTAGATACTGGAAATCTAAAGTAAAAACAGGAAGTGCTGGAGAAACTCAATAGGTCTAGCAATGTCTGTGTATAGGAAACCAAATAAATTTCAATGGCTCTTTGGTTAGGAACAAATAGTTAGTTAACTTAGTTAACTGAACAGCTGACTCATGATGCAGAATGAGGTCAACAATGCAGGTTCAATTCCTGAACTGGCTAAAGTTCTCACGATGGTCCCACTTTCTCAACCTCGCCTCTTGCTTTAAGCTTGGTGACCCTCAGGCTAAACCATTATCAGCCATCTCTCTCTAATGTCAGAGCAGCTCTGTGGTTCTCTACGTCTATGGGACTTTCTTTTTAGTGAACAGACAACGCAAAGAACACTGGTAGGGAATAGATCGACTGAGAAGTCCATGCAGCTAGCTGGAACTAGGTAGACCTTCAAACCAAATTATCCCAAGTAGATCACCAAACACTGAGCACCTTAAAGACTCAGGATTATTCTTCAACAAGAGTTAAAATTTTCTGAACTAGAATCTCAGTCATTTCTTCAGGTCTTCTTTGCAACAAACTGTACTTAAAATATCAATTCAAATGATACAATAGCAGAGATTCATAAATCACTGTTTATATACAAAACAATCTATAACAGAATTAGGTCCAATTATGAGAAAGCTCTGTTAACCTAGTAACCTATATATGACTAAAGATATATAATGACAAATGTGACTGGTTCAGAAAATTAAAATCCACCATGAACAAAATACAGTTATTAGGACAATGAACGCTGTAAGCGCAAGATAACTGAAGCTCACAACACACGCACTTAATTTACTATCACAAATATACAAAATGTCTATGCAACAAAAGCTTAATAATCTTTACCTAATTTGCATATTATGAAAATCCTAATGTTTTGCAACAGGAATTGTTTACACAGCTAAATCTAGTGATGGCAGTGCAGTCACACTTCTCATAACGTGGAGGTGCCGGTTGAACTGGGGTGGACAAAGTCAGAAGTCACATGACACCAGGTTGTAGTCCAACAGATTTATCTGAAATAACAAGTTTTTGCAATACTCGAGCACTCTAAAAGCTTGACACTTCTCATAGGGATTTCCTATCAATGCGACAACCTGGGATGTAGAACCTGACAAATACACCAAATCTCTGCATCCCTGAACACTATGGGCAATTTAACATGGCCAGTTTACATAACCTACATGTCTTTGGACTGTGGGAGTACACCGGAGCACCTGGAGGAAACCCACGCAGACACTGGGAGAATATGCAAACTCTACACAGACAGTTGCCAGAGGCTGGAATCGAACCCAGGTTCCTGGCGCTGTGAGGCAGCAGTGCTAACTACTGCAGCATATGATTTTTCATTTAATTTAATTATGCTCACCATTTCCAAATTTACAGTTTCAAATGAATTTCAAAATGAATTTCTTTGAAAAGATAAATCATTGTTGGATAGATCCATGTGGAGTTTCAGCTCTGACAGAAAACCACACTTTTTTAATTTCAAATCTGCACAATGACTGAATTTCTTTTTCATCAGGAATGAAGGGCTCCTGCCTGAAACATTGATTTTCCTGCTCCTCGGATGCTGCCTGACCTGCTGTCCTTTTCCAGCACCAATCTAATCTTGACTTTAATCTCCAGCAGTTGCAGTCCTCACTTTCGCCACAGATTTTACGACCCAAGCAGATTAATTGACTGAATTTAGACTTATGTAAAATGAATTTTAAGTAATTGCAACAGCAAGACAAGGGAGATACAAATCTGAACCAAATTCAATTCTCGCATTTAAGATGAGTCTGGACAGATGCATGAGTAGGTGGGGAGCAGAGGGATACAAATGCTTAGGAATTGACCGACAGGTTTAGACAGTACATTTGGATCAGCTAAGGCTTGGAGGGCCGAAGGACCTGTTCCTGTGCTGTAAATTTTCTTTGTTCTTTGACTACTACTCACAGCAGGTACCAACAATTCGACACTGGATTCCTATGAACACAGAAATCACTATTCAAACCGAAGGCCATTGAGAGTTTTGAACCAGGGACTGCTGCATCATATGGTTTCTGAACTATCGCCAATTATTACAGATTACCCAGTGTAAAGCATTTAAGGGAACCTAATACTTAAAATTCCATCACATTGAGAGCGTTTAGTTTGAATCTGCCAAGATTACACTCAAATCTAGGTGAATATAATGTGGAAAAAACAGGATAATTTCAAATTACACAAATTTTCTAATTTTTCTGTTCTTTTTCACTCCCTGTTTTGTTAATTGTAGCTATTGTAGACCATTTTCTCCTGGAACAAGAAAAAAAGGAGGTACTTAGTGAGATAAAAGTGGCCGGTATAGCTGTAAGTGTTGGTCCAAGTAGAGCAAGATAATGAGATGTCCTAAGTGGTTAGGCAGCACAGAGTTACTATACAGTGTTGGCATAGACAAAAGTGAGGGACGGTGCTGCATGCAATAGTGAAAGTAGTAGACTTTGGCTTTGGTGGGAAGTGGGTGCAGATATAGAAATATATAAGAAAGTGCGGGAAATAGAAAATGATAGTGTGAAACTGAGAGAAGAATTTTCCCTCACACAGCCATAAAGTCATCGATTTTCTCCAGTAGACATCATACTGAACTTGGTGGTAACTCTGAACCAGCCTGGTGGGTTCTGATGCTATCATTCCCTGTAAGCGACCTCCAAAGAGAGGATAGCTCTTCTCTGCATCATCCCATCTACCAGAACCTCCACATCTCTGTTCACAAGAACCATGCAGAGCACCTCCAGACTGACAGCACATTACATGGTGCATGACAGCAGTTTTAAATATGGCAACAGCACCAGGGACCTTGGAATACTGGCAGAGCTGAGTATTTTGCTGCTGGCGAGAGGGAAAGTGCCTTGAACTAGGTGCCATACAGACGTGGTACACAGCTAATGGGGAAAGCTGAGGAGAACTACAGGGGAAAATCCATTAAGGTTCAAAGAGAGGAATCCTCCATGAAAGTGACAAAACTGAAACTTAGCCAATTTCTGGTAAAACTCAGTTCTATAAAACTACTAAATTTCATTAATAATCCATCTGGTTCACTCACGATCCTTAGGGAAGACATGTGACTTTACATCCACAATGATTGACTCAGAAATGCCCCAACCAATAATTCGGTTTCATCAAGATGCTGCAAAGAAGCCAAAGAATAAAACCAGAGCAGCTCCCTGCCACTGGCCTAACTAGACTCAACAAAGGCAAATTGCACACAGGTCAACACCACAATACCCTAACTAACAAACATCTGGATATTTCTGCTAGAATTGTAAGAAATATACTGTAGTAAAGACTATGACTAGTCATGCAACTATCTTATATAAATACATGTAATTTTTCCCTTCCTCAAGCAATGGTGTGAAAGGTGAGAAAACAAGACGACAATGAATGACACTGAGAAACATGTTTCTGATTTTTCCACTTGGGTCTGAAATAGTGACTTCAAAATTTTGTCAGGGAACAGTAATTACCTTATATCCATCCATTTGATGCTCGTAACTCCAATGCCTTATTTATACCCCTCTTTAACTGCACATGTCCTTCTTTGAAAAACTAGACTGTGCAAATTCCTGACATATAAATCATAGCAAATGTCGCGAGGCTACAGCATGGTGAATGCTTGTCCAAGTCATCATCTAACTGCCTCTTCATAGGTGCATCCTCTGCACCTGCACATTATGGCCCTTAGACAGCTTTCTTTCTGGCTGGGACCTTCAGTGCTCAGTTACAGACTGCCACCTTGCTGCAGTGGAGAGGCTTGAGTGCTTTGTTGATCCTGAGATCAATGCCAACAAGAGTTCTTAACATTTGGTGAGGCTATCCATAATGGTAAGGTCAGAGGAGAGGAACCAAACAAGGCATAATCCAAAACAAGTTCTCATATGACGATTAAGATGAAAGTTATTCTTGTGATATCAATAGGTGCAACGGTGGATGAAGGTTGCAAAAATAAGTATCTCCCCGGTCATTGAGGCTTCCATGCCAATGAAGCTGGATCTATCTTCTGTCAAGGACTTTGTGTCTGATATGCAACACCATTCCCACCTCAAAAGATGTGTACACAGTCTGGAAAATCCTGAAGGCAGCCATCATCTCATGTTGTGAAGAAACCATTGGCTACAAGACCAGGAAACACGAAGACTGTTTTATGAAAATGACATATCATCCAAGACATCATTAACAAGAGTAAATCACTCTATGCCTGTCAAAACACCTGCCAGCTAGGCAAAGAGGACAGCAAGGGCAGAATCATAAAGAACAATAAGGGAAATCAGAAACCAGTAGCGAACTGAGAAAGCTAAGAAGCTGCAACTCCTTGCTGACAAGCATGGCACCATTGGCACCTTCAGTATCACCAAGACAATGTAGAGAAATAACTTTCTCAGCCTGAAACCGGTGTAGAGTAAGGACGGAATCCTTTTGAGAGAAAAAAATAATTAGCTTCTGATGGAGAAAATGCTTCAAAGAACTCCCAAACTGCAATATAATCATCATGTTTGAGGAAACCCTCCAACTTCCCATCAAAGATGATCTTGGGTTCACACCTAATGTGGCAGAAGTCTTTGACATGGCTCCAAAACTTGGGCTACCTACCTCTAGACCCTGTTTAAGACAGATTCTCCACTTTATCTGGAAGAATAGATGTATGAAATCACCAAAGTGAAGCAGTTAGGAGCACCAGGATTGAAGCCATAATCAACTGGAACCAACTCTGTTGGGCCAACACATGCTTAGGATGCCTGAGTTCTGATGTCATAGCAAATCTTCTTCATCCAGATAAAGGAAGACACTCTAATGAGAAGTGGGCAAATAAGTCATTTCAAAGACTCTCTGTAGGCTTCCCTCAACGAATGCAATACTGATGTAAATGCATGGGAGACATTTGTTCGGAAGAAACTGACTTGTAAGGATCTCCTCTTTGAATTCTTTGAGAACAACCAATCAGCAGGAGGAAATATTGAAAAGAAACCGGAGAAAGGAATGTCAACCATATCAAGGAAGATGACCACCTGCCAAATGTGTGGTTGGTGATGCCATCCTAGGATCAGGCTGATTAGCTGCATGAAGATTCACAGAATCCACAACCAACAACATGGAATTTCCTTGGTGGACAATCATAACCATTAGTAAATTATTGCTGACAATGATGACAGTCTGCCAACTTTATACAGTGGGAACACCTGAACAATCAAAGGGTGCAGCAAATGCCGTTTTAAGGCACCATGCTACATCAACGTCACACATGCAGCATGTTGTCGATGTTAACCAACATATTTCAAGCAAATGACAACAAGTAAATGTCAAAGGGAAGCAGACCTCATGGGAGGAATGGGAACTTTGGTCAATTAGAAAGTAAGTATCACCTATACATACTGAATACTAAAGCATGGAATACATATTAAATATGTGCAATTTTTAAAATAACTGCTTTTACATTTTACATACCATAATGTTTCCCTGTTTATTAATCTTTCATTTATTATTTGCTGCATTTTTATATTCTGATCTATCTTCAATTTTTTTTTCCTTTCAGTCTGATGCTATATTTAGTCTTTCTAGTTAACCACAGATGATGGGTCCATCACTTGGAATTTTTCATACTCACTGAAATATGGTAAAAAAGGTAAAACAATTAAAGAGGTATGTATGACACAGTTCAGGTTGTTAATACAAGTGAGAATCAGGTGGGATACTGGAAGTTCATAAGGGAAATGTAATAAAGACAGAATATGTGAATCACTGATAACAATAAGAGAATTCAATGTGTTCTGCAAGCAAAGAAATAGCAATAAAACATTAAAAGCTACTATTGAAATAATAATGGAAGAAAAAATTGCGTTTTTTAATTATATTTTAGCTAGAGCAACTGACTAGTGTTTAGAAGCTCCAAAATCAATTATTGTAACTATGTTATAGCATTAAACTAATATATTTTCTTAATAATTGTTAACCTTTTGACAGCATCTTTCTTCTGGCTATCTATAGTGCTCCACCACTTTGAAAAGTATGAAATCTCAGACCAGATGAATCTCCTGCGAGCATCCTCTTGTAACTTCACTACCATGTTGTTTAGGATATGCTGGGTCTGATCGCTGTAGTATTCATCAAATGTTTTCAGCCAACCTGGAAATAATCAATAAGATCAATATCTTAAAATGTTATTAATTTAAATTAAACACCTTTCTAAGGTTCAGCCTATATGCTAATATTCACCAGTAACACTTTTGAAGCTTTATTGCCAGGTTTACAACAAAAAGCAATTAATCAGATGGTGTCTAATGTGCCCAGTTGCACACAAGTAAAACCATTAAGGAACATATTAATAGGATTAGGCCTATAAGTCCTGATTGAACTTTTTAATGCTTTTTAATAACACTATGCCCATAAATCTTTATGCCATTGGTAATCAGAAATCAATTAATTTCTACCTTCAACATACTCAGAAGACTCAGCAATCACAGAAATCTGTGGTAGCGAACTCCAAAGGTTCACAAATCTCAAGTTTAAAAAGGAACTCCTCATCGTTGACCTAAGTGGCATCCACCTTACTTTTAATTTGTGCCTCCTGGTGCTAGACTCTCCACCAACAGGAACCATCTTAGCTGCATTGACTCTGTTTAACCTTTTTGAGCCTTTACTAAGGTTCAATTAGATCATCTCTCAACCTTTGAATCTCTAGAGAATCTTTCAGTCTGTCCAGAGCAAGCTATTTAACTCTGACTGAAGCATTAGCCTGAATCTTCCATGAGCAGCAAATCACCCCAGAGCTGCTACTAATTGAAATACTCATTCCAGAGACATGTACATAGTTACATTTCGACTTCTTGTTCTCATTCGAATGTCTGGAAGCAAATAACTCTTTAGACAAGAGGAAGCAATTTTCATACACTTTGCCCAAGCTAATTCTTTTATATTTACTGCCACTGGAAGGAAAGACTTGCATTCATATAACACCTAACAGGCAGTTCTACTGCATGCAGTTTTGAACTCCTTCCACTAAAAAGTATATACTTGCATGGAACTAAAACTTGCTAGATTAATTTCTGAAATAAGGAGATTGTGTCATCAGAAAAGATTGAGCAGACTAGGTTTATATTCTCGAGAGTTAAGAAAAGATGAAGCATAGAAACACAGAAAATAGGAGTATGAGTAGGCCATTTAGCCCTTTGAACCTGTAATCATTGCAGGGTACATAAATCTTGATAGTGATAATGCAAACAAATGAACCCAGCATATCACAGTACGAGAAGGACAGGAGACTATTCCACCCATCATGTCCGTGAGAATTCTTTGTAAGAACAGTTCAACTAATCCTGCACTTCTGTCCACTTTCTGCAAACCTGCAGCTTATCTAAACTTAGAAAATAGGTGTAATATTAGAAGTAGGCCATTTGGCCCTTCGAACCTACTCCACTATTTAAAATTATTATGCTTGATCATCCAACTCACTACCCTGTTCCCACTTTTCCCGATATAGTTTGATCCCTTTAGCACTAAGAACTATATCTAACACCTTGCTGAAAACATTCAGTGTAATGGCCTCAATCACTTCTGTGGCAGACAATTCCACAGACTCATCAGTTCTACCATCCCATGAGTTGATATCATTGAAAGCATATAAAATTCAGGATGGTCAGGATAGGTGTTAGGAGGGCATTTTCCCACACGGCAGAATCAGGAACTTGAAAATCAGTTACAGAATAACAGGGGAGTTATTTATGACTTAAACGAGAAACTTGTTCACTCAAAAGGGATGAAATGCTTAGGAATTTACTGTTGCAACTGGTACTGGATTCTCAGTCATTGAATGGATTCATGTCAAAGATTTACAGATTTTGGATACTTTAAAATAAAAAGCGAGAATATGGAGTTATATGAGAAGGTGTATCTGATTTGGTAAATCAGCCCTGATATTAATAAATGGCAGAGTAAGCTTGAGGGGCTACTCCTATTGTTTACAACCTCAGGATGTCCTCAATGTAGTTTTGAACTTATCCACTTCAGCAGGAAGAATAAAGAATTTAACTATTATTTAAATAAAGACTGCAGAAAACTACAGCACAGAGAGCTTTTTGGGAGTCTTCATGGAGAATTCACAAAATGCTAGCATCCAATTTCAGCAAGAAATAGGAAAGGCAACTTGAATGTTGGCCTTCATGTCAAATGGCATGGAGTACAAAGATACGGCAGTTTTGTTAAACCTATACAAGGCACTGGTTGGACAACAGCTTGAGTATTGTAAGAAAAATTTTGGACCCCTTATCTAAAGAAAGATATATTGGCATTGGCATTGGCAGCATTCCGGAGCAAGTTTAACCCTGGTTTGGAGTCAATGTCTTAAGTGGACAGGTTGAGTAGGTAGGTCATGTAATCATTGGAATTTAAAAGAATGAGAAATGAGCTAATTAAAAAAAAACAAGATTCTTACAGAACTTAACAGGGTAGATGTGAAAAGGTGGTTTCCTCTTGTGGGAAACTCTAGAACTAGAGGCCATGATCTCAGATTATAGTGCTGCTCTTTTAAGGCAGAGATAAAGCGGCAAGTTTTGATTGGGTATTGAATTTGCTTTACCACAGAGCGCTGCTGAGGCTGGATCATTAAGTATATTGAGACAGACAGACAGATTGTTTAATCAGTAAGGGAACAGATGGCTGGAGGGATAAGGCAGGAAGGGGACTTAAGGATGGTCAAATCAATCATGATCTCATTGAATGACTGAGTTAATTCAATGGGCTGAATAGCCTGCTTCTCTTGTATCTTATGGTCTAATAAAATGCAGTCACTGCTGTAATGTAAGAACACAAATGTTCATTTGTATACAGAAAGGCCCAAAGCAGGAACATAATAATGACCAAATAATCTGCTTTAGCATTGCTCTTTCAGGGATAAATTAGATACCAGTGATGATCATGTTCTTCTCTGAAATGGTGCAATTGTACATCTGAATAGTGATGCCGCCTCCACTGTGAATCCAAGCATAAATTCAGCGACTATTTATCAAATATTTTTCTACTGCCAGCCTCAAAATATGCAACGTCTTTGCATCTCCTATTTCCACTCTTCTATTTATACCCATACCTGATGTTTCGACCATCCAACTTACGAATGGTCATTTAACTGAACTAACATCCAGGAAGCAAATAGTCCTAATAACATTTACCCATTTAATTTCCATATCCCTTCAACTCTATGCTTACTTTTAGCTTAGAATTTTGATCTTGAAAGATTACTTAGTTTCTGTCTCATTCAGCAAAACTGGAAGTCTCAAATTGCTGTGAAAAGGAGCTGTGCCTGACCTCTGTTGTAAATCACTTACTTATAATACGGTATCTACAACCTCATTCCTGATTCCTTAATAACTGAGGACAGTTTATTTCTATTTACCTTGTCCCATTATTTTTATATCGATACAACATTTCTATTATATCTGGAAGGAAACTGCATTGCTGCAACAAGAAAAGCTTTATTATTTCAAGTTTCTCCATATTTGTATTGCCGTGGGAGATGGCACAGGGCAGGGTGACACTAGGCACACACACACACAAGATGGCCACTGAGCCATCAGTTGGCCACTTGACACATAAGATGGCTGCCGGACCACAATATGGAGAGAGACAGCACAGCAAATACAGACACCGCCTGGGGCCACCACAATGCCAGCACAATGCACTCACAACCTAGTTGATTAGTTTAAGGCGGGTGGAGGAGAGAATACACATGGTAACGTACACTGCCAGCTGAAGTGTCTGAGTCCAGCCAATTCCTTTGATAGAAATGCTAACAGCTTGATATGGACTCAATACAAAATGCTAATAGCCAGGGCCGCAGTCATTGTCCTTCTCAGGAAGAGCAATTAGCGCCATTACTACAGCAATGGACTTCCACGCAGACAATGAAACTGACAAAGTCTGCACTGAAACTAACAAGAACTGCGCTGAAATTAACAAAGGCAGTGCTGGAGCTGACAATGACTGTATTGAAACTATCAACGATTCTACAGTGATTGCCATAAACAAATCATGTTACAAAGACAATAATCTCATCACTGACCTATTGTATCACAAGATTTATAAAAGTATTTTGACATGTGCTCTGGATGGAGAGAAGAATCACAGCTAACCACTGTGCTGTTGGTGTCTTTCTCTCCCCGAGTTCCAGTATTTCCTTGTACAATAAACTGTCATTGAACCCCGACTTTGACTCCGAGGCTGGTGATTTTCCCCATAACAGTACCTTCCATGATTAGATGACTTATGTGAGGTATTTTGTAAATTTGTGTTTTAGTTATTTAATACAGTGTTACAAAGTCTATGTTTTTGTGCATAGACAGGAGTGGCAAGATATTTGTGCCATTTAGGCTTGCTTGGTAGAAATAATTACTCCTTTTCATTCCTAGCACAATGTTTGCAGTCTATAGAAGGTTACTCACTTTTGTCATTCTTGTATGTGTATTGTTATCAGTATGCACACCTTTAGAGAACGTGCTGACGAGATATGGAAACTGATCCACTGTTGACAGATTCTGGTTACGAACTGAAATCTTGGGCTGAGGAAAAGACCTTCCTGAAGCAGACTGGTAATTGTTTCGCCATGCCCTTGGCAAGACCAAAATTGTTGCTGCATGCATTGGAGAAGAGCTCTGTGCTATGTTGCATGTCATCTCTGAATTGGCAATGTGGAGCCATTGGTGGACAATAAGTCACAGACTATGTCCTTGGAGACATGGGTCTTTGCCAAGAGTTGTGTCAGATTGAGAAGCTCTCTGCCCTTGCCATATTTGATTTCAATGTCAGGATCACCATTGCGAGGAAGTCAGAGAGCATGGAAAAGAAAAAAAAATGTTCAAGAGGTTTGATGCTGACAAGCAACTCTTTTTAACATTTTCACTGACTAGGAATTATAGTCTCATAGGATGTGCAAACATGCTGCAGTGGAATTGTCAAATTGTTGTGATGAATTTCTCAGTGCATCCAGGTTTTTCCTTCCTTCGAAGGGCTCTCACAGTCAACTGCTCCAAAGGTCCTCATCAAATCAACAGATATGGTACCCAGGTCTGTATTTTGTTCCTGACATTTCTTCTTTGCTGTCTTTTACTGTGTATCAGTCATTCCTTGACCTTTTCTGAATCTGCACTAGTTGTGACTTTACACTAAGCTGTTCAGATGGATTGTGACAAAACATTTACTGGCAAGGGAAAGGTATGACATTCTTCTATCATTTTTGCAGGATTAGTAAGTTCCTTTCTGCTTGTACATGTGGATAATATAAACATCTTTTCATTTTTGCTGGTTGGTTCCTTGCTCCCACACAGATTGAAACAATTCAATAACCTCCAACTCTGCAGATGTCAGCTAGGGTAGCATTATCTCGCAGAAATTTGCCACAAGAATTTAATGCTTTCATAATGTTGAAGAATGTGTGAAGATCATCAGTACAGCAGTTGATGGCATTCCTGTGACACCCTGTTGATTGCTTCTACATTGATGGACGAAGGCATCTAAGGCTATTTTCCTTAAGTTGTTTTGCCAATTTCTTTTTTATAGAGTTTGTGCTCTTTCTGTGAATAGTGTGAATATAGCAGCAATGAGGAATGGTGATGAACCCGTAAACTGGTGGAAATCAGAAAAAAAGCCAGTCGAAACAAAAGGGCTCAGGATTGACCCCACGAGACAGTCTGGAAAGGCCATACAAATGGTACAGTTTCAGCAATGCTGTGCATGGTTGGAGAATATTGTAAAACATTCAGAGGCCCGACAGAAGTTTGTTGCAGGTTACGGAATTAAGATATTTCACTAAGAACAGGGAAAGTGGAGAAAGAGGAGATGTGGCATTGTTAGTCAAGGACTGTATTATGGTGGCAGAAAGGACATTTGATGAGGGCTCATCTATTGAGGTAGTATGGGCTGAGGTTAGAAGCAAGAAAGGAGAGGTCACCCAGTTGAGAGTTTTCCATAGGACTTCAAAAAATTCCGGAGATGTAGAGGAAAGGATTGCAAAGAGGATTCTAGACAGAAGCGAAAGTAACAAGGTAGTTGTTATGGGGGACATCAGCTTTCCAAATATTGACTAGAAATACTATTGTTTGAGCACTTTAGATGGGTCAGTTTTTGTTCAGTGTGTGCAGAAGGGTTTTCTGACAGTATGTGGGCGGCACGGTGGTTAGCACTGCTGCCTCACAGCGCCAGAGACCCGGGTTCAATTCCCGCCTCAGGCGACTGACTGTGTGGAGTTTGCACATTCTCCCCGTGTCTGCGTGGGTTTCCTCCGGGTGCTCCGGTTTCCTCCCACAGTCCAAAAGATGTGCAGGCCAGGTAAATTGGCCATGCTAAATTGCCCGTAGTGTTAGGTAAGGGGTAAAGGTAGGGGTATGGGTGGGTTGCGCTTCGGCAGGGCGGTGTGGACTTGTTGGGCCGAAGGGCCTGTTTCCACACTGTAAGTAATCTAATCTACATAGGCTAGCAAGAGGCAAGGCCACATTGGATTTGGTAATGTATCAGGCCAGGTGTTAGACTTACAGGTAGGTGACCACAATTCAGTTATGTTTACTTTAGTGATAGAAAGGGACAGGCACATACCGCAGGGAAAGAGTTATAGCTGGGGAAAAATTATGTTGCAGTTAGGCAAGATTTAGGATGCATAGGATGGGGAAGTAAACTGCATGGATGGGCACAAATGAAATGTAGAGCTTATTCAAGGAACAGCTACGGAGTGTCCTTGATAAATATGTATCTACCAGGCAGGGAGGAAGTGGTTGAGCGAGAATCCGTGATTTACTAAAGAAGTTGAATTTCTTGTGAAGAGGAAGAAGGAGGCTTATGTAAAGATGACTTGAAGGCTCAGTTAGGGCACTTGAGAGTTATACGTTAGCCAGGAACGACGTAAAGAGTGCACTAAGAAGAGCCAGAAGGGGACATGAGAAGTCTTTGACAGGTAGGATCAAGGAAAACCCTAAAGCTTTCTATAGGTATGTCAGAAATAAAAGAATGACAAGTGTAAGATTAGGGCCAGTCAAAGACAGTACTGGGAAGTTGTGCATGGAGTCAGATGAGATAGGAGAAGCGCTAAATGAATATTTTTCGTCAGTATTCACAAAGGAAAAAGACAATGTTGTTGAGGAGAATACTGAAATACAGGCGACTGGACTAGAAGGGAGTGAAGGTTCCTAAGGAGGGAGTGTTAGCAATTCTGGAAAGTGTGAAAATATATAAATCCCATGGGCCAGATAGAATTTATCCTAGGATTATCTGGGAAACTAGAGAGGAGATTGCAGAGACTTTGGCTTTGATCTTTATGTCGTCATTGTCTACAGGAATAGTGCCAGAAGACTGGAGGATAGCAAATGTTGTCCCCTTGTTCAAGAAGAGAAGTAAAGCAACCCTGGTAATTATATACTAATGAGCCTTACTTCGGTTGTGGGCAAAGTGTTGGAAAGGATTATAACAGATAGGATTTATAATCATCTGGAAAAGAATAGTTTGATTAGGGACAGTCAACACAGTTTTGTGAAGAGTAGGTCATGCATCACAAACCTTATTCAGTTCTTTGAGAAGGTGACCAAACAGGTGGATGACAGTAAAGCAGTTGATGTGGTTTATATGGATTTCAGTGAAGTGTTTGATAAGGTTCCCCATGGTAGGCTTTTGCAGAAAATATAGAGACATGGGATTGAGGGTAATTTAGCAGTTTGGATCAGAAATTGGCGAGTTGTAAGAAGACAGAGGGTGGTGATTGATGGAAAATATTCATCCTGGAGTTCAGTTACTAGTGGTGTAGTGCAAGGATCTGATTTGGGGCCACCGTTGTTTGTCATTTTTATAAATGATCTCGATGGAGGGCGTAGAAAGATGGATTAGTAAATTTGCAGATGATACCATGGTCAGTGGAGTTATAGACAGTGTGGAAGGATGTTGCAGGTTACAGAGGGGCATAGATAAGCTGCAGAGCTGTACTGACAGGTGTCAAATGGAGTTTAATATGGAAAAGTGTGAGGTGATTCACTTTGAAAGGAGTAACAGGAATAAAGAGTATTGGGCTAACGGTAAAATTCTTGCTACTGTGGATGAGCAGAGAGACCTCAGTATGCATGTGTATTGATCCCTGAAAGTCCCCACCAGGTTGATAGGGTTGTTAAGAAGGCATATGGGTGTATTAGCTTTTACTGGTTGAGGGATTGAGGTTTGGAGCATGAGTTCATGTTGCAGCTGTATAAAACCATGGTGCGGCCGCACTTGGAGTATTGCGTGCAGTTCTGGTGACCGCATTAAAGGAAGGATGTGGAAGCATTGGAAAGGGTGCAGAGGAGATTTACCAGGATGTTGCCTTGTATAGAGGGAAGGTCCTATGCGGAAAGGCTGAGGGACTTGAGGCTGTTTTTATTCAAGAGAAGGTTGAGAAGTAACTTAATAGAAACATTAAAGATGATCAGAAAATTAGATAGAGTGAACAGTGAGAAACCTTTCCCTCTGATAGTGATAGCTAGCACAAGGGGACATAGCTTTAAATTGAGGGGTGCTAGATATAGGACAGATGACAGAGGTAGATTTTTTACTCAGTTGTAAGGGCGTGGAATGCCCTGCTTGCAACAGTAATGCACTCGCCAACTTTAAGGGCATTTAAAGTCATTGGATCAACATATCAATGATAATGGAATAGTGTAGGTTAGATGAGCTTCAGACTCGTTTCACATTTCGGCACAACATTGAGGGCCAAAGGACCTGTACTGCACTGTAATGTTCTATGTTCTAGAAATAAAAGTATTTATGAAGGCTAAGGTGGCTCAAGGAAGTTGTCTAGATTTAAAAAAAGTTTCCAGTCTGTCAGTAAAACTAACAAGGGTTAAGAAGGGCATATAGACAGAAGAGTGATGTCTGCAACAGAAATTATTTTTAATTTGTCTCTTATACTACTTTTTCTCCCTTATGAAACAGATCATGATGTCACCCCAACCCTCTGTTTATGAATTCTAAATGATTCAAAATCAATTTTCCTTCAAGTAAATAGAATATTCAAGTATCAAATGCTGAGTCAGTTTACTTAGCATGATTGTTCACAGCATATAATCAAAACCAGCGTGTGCCACGGCAAATAGTTTCCAACACATGCGAACACTATCATAATAAGGTTCTCCCTTTCTTCAGAACAACACAAGATAGACATCTCACCTGCTATTGCCTTGTGATAATTTGAGTGGAGTTTCTGCACAACGCTACATAGTGTGAAATTCAAGGAGAATAATGAGTTAGCGTTTGTTTTCCGGAAATGTCTGGAAAGTACGGTCAGTGTTTGCTGCAACTACCGTCAACAAGAGAAGAGGAATACTTGCATTCCAACACCACAAGCAGCAAGTGACAGACAGAGGCACAGAATTCCAAACAAACTGATCAGATCTAAGCTCTGCAATTCTGCTACATGCAGTTACAAATGGTGGTGGAAAAGTAAATAACTCACTGGAGAAAGAGTTTCCACAAATATCCCATCCTCAATCTTTTTTTTGGGGGGGTGGGGAAGGAAATGGGGAGTGTGGAGTGGCCGAAGCCTATCACATTAGTGAAGGTAAGACTAAAGCATTCGCAACAACCTTCAGTCAGAACAGCCCGATGGATTATTCATCTCAGCCTTCTGCAGAGGTTGCTAGTATCACAGATGCCACATTTGACCCAATTCAGTTCACTTTACCTGATAGCATCAAATGGTTGGAGGCACTGGATACTGATTATGAACACTGACAAGATTCTGACAATCGTACTGATGACACGTGCATCAGAACTTGCTGCACCCTTAACCTAGCTCTTCCAGCACAATTAGAAACTATCCAGTAGTGTGGAAAACTGCACAGGACAAAAAGCAGGACAAATACAACCAGCTAATTAACTATCCCATCAATCTACTCTTGATTATCAGTAAAGTGATGAAAGGTGTCATCAACAGTGCCATCAAGCAGCACCTGCACAGCAATAACCTGCCCACTGACACCCAGTTTGAATTCCACCAGGGCCACTGTTCCTGATTTCATTCCAATCTTCTTCAACCACAGAAAAGAGCTGAATTCTAGAGGTGAAGTAAGACAATCTGCCCTTGGCATCAAGGCCAAGTATGACATCAAGGACCTCAAGTAAAACTGGAGTCAATGGGAATCAGAGGAAAACTCTCTCTTGTTATGGTCATAACTAGCACATAGGAAGATGGTTGTGATTGTAGGTGGCCAGTTATTTCAGCTCCACAACATCTCTGCAGGAGTTTCTGAGAGTAGTGTCCTCAACCTAACCACCTTCAGCTGCTTCAGCAATAACCCTCCCTCCATTACAAGGTGAAAAGCAGAGATGTTCGCTGATGATTAGACAATGTTTCATGATGTGGAGGTGCCGGTGTTGGACTGGGGTGGACAAAGTTAAAAATCACACAACACCAGGTTATAGTCCCACAGGTTTATTTGGATGTACTAGCTACCTGAATAAAGGAGCAATGCTCCAAAAGCTAGTACTTCCAAATAAAACTGTGGGACTATAACCTGGTGCTGGGTGATTTTTAACCTTGATAATGTTCAGTACCATTTGCAGGTCCTCAGATAAGAAGCAGGCAATGTCTAAAAGAAGTAAGACCTGGAGAATATCCAGGCTTGGCTAAAAAGTGACAAGTAACATTTGCACCACACAAGTGTCAGGCAACGACAATCTCATCATTGTGCCATGCACATTACTAGAACTGAAGTCTCCACTATCGATATCCTGGGGGTTACTATTGACCAGAAACGTAACTGAACTAGCAATGTAAATAGAGCGGCTACAAGAGCAGGTCAGAGGTTAGGAGTACTGCAGCAAGTAACTCACCTCCTGACTCCCCAAAGCCCTTTCTACAAAAGAACAAGTCAGGGGTGTGATGGAATAGGTAAGTGCAACTCTAACAACACTCAAGACATTTGACACCATATAGGACAAAGCAGTCCACTTAACTGACATCACCTCTACTCTCTCTACCACCGACAGTCAGTGTCGTCAATATGTACAATCTACAAGATGTACTACAGAAATTTAGAAAGTAACCTCCAAATACACGACCACTTCCATCAAGAAGGACAAGGGAGCAGATACCTGGGAACATCACTAGTTGCAAATTCTTTTCCATGCTACTCACTGTCCTGATTCAGAAATGTATTACCAGTACTTCAGAGTCGTGTGATCAAAATCATGGAATTCTCTCCCCAACAGCATTGTGGGTCTATATACACTGCATGGATTGCAGCAGATAAAGAAGGGACCTCATCACCACCTTCTCCATGGCAACTGAAGATGGACAATAAAGGCTGGCACAAGCAGCGATATTCACATCCATCAGTGAATTTAAAAAAGGTTTGAAAATCAGTTAAGATCTCTTTTCATTCCCAGCAAACATCTTCAAAAAAGCAAGACAATTGCAGTTAGAATGGATAAAATCCTATTCCCCCTCAAAGATCCCTTCTCAAACCTGATGATTTCCACCATTAATTGCACTGGAGACACCAAACATGATCAACTAGTTCGAATTTGGCACAGTAGCATTCAATGAGCAGAGTGTTCATCCTTGACCACATCAGGGTTCATCACAGGAGTGCCACGCATTTTTTTCCTTGTGCAAGGGGAGTTTAATTATGATTAAATTATCATTAACATATTGGGGATGGCATGTCAACTTATTAATGGAATAGCTCATGACAGCAAAACATATGCTAGCTTTGCTTTGTTTCCATGCTCACTACAAAAGAATATGTAATTTTCACCAAAATCCTAAAGCTGACACTCATAGGTAGATGAATCACATAGAAGGTAGCAATCTTGACATTTTACTTAGCTAGAGCTCTGTCGATAAGGAAAGTTGTTCTTGCAGGACAATTGGCACTGTGACAGTTTACAGGTTGTGCAAATTCCATGTAACAATGGCTTTTGTTGTGTCCTTGACTTTACTGTTTGAGACGGACTTGGGATTATATTAACGGGATCCCTGAAACCTGAGTCCTGTTGTCTCGGGAGATGAAGCAGACAATGTTTAGGACACCTTTTATAGATCCTTGCCTTTACTAAGGAGGGCTCACTGTGGTCCTGAAAAGGAATGCATAATCAGTCAATGGGCTGCCAAATTTCACCCCTTCCACATCCATCAAAGCTTTACCTGCACATCCACTAATATCATTTATTGTATCCGTTGCTCCCGATGCGGTCTCCTCTACATTGGGGAGACTGGGCGCCTCCTAGCAGAGCGCTTTAGGGAACATCTCCGAGACACCCGCACCAATCAACCACATCGCCCAGTGGCTCAACATTTCAACTCCCCCTCCCACTCAGCCGATGACATGGAGGTCCTGGGCCTCCTTCACCGCCGCTCCCTCACCACCAGACGCCTGGAGGAAGAACGCCTCATCTTCCGCCTCAGAACACTTCAACCCCAGGGCATCAATGTGGACTTCAACAGTTTCCTCATTTCCTCTTCCCCCAGCTAACCCTAGTCCCAAACTTCCAGCTCAGCACTGTCCTCATGACTTGTCTGGACTTGTCCTACCTGCCTATCTTCTTTTCCACCTATCCACTCCACCCTCCTGATGAAGGGCTTTTGCCCGAAACGTCGATTTCGCTGCTCCTTGGATGCTGCCTGAACTGCTGTGCTCTTCCAGCACCACTAATCCAGAATCTGGTTTCCAGCATCTGCAGTCATTGTTTTTACCAAATTTCACCCCTGCCTTCCAGTTAAAAAGCAACACAATGCCTGTGTTGCTTGTGAGCTGCCTGTGCACAGGTTCATGGCTACAACTCCAGGTCAAACCACATTTGCTGTCATACAATTGACTCATAGTTATGAGACTTGTGACTGATGATAGATAGAAGCATGAAGAACGTGACTTACGTGTAAACTGATTTGTAGTGAGGGACAGTTGTGCACTGTCAGGCTCATTCTTGTGACCTATCTAGGTCCAATGACACGAGGTATCAACACAACGGAGATAGGGCCTGAGGCAATAGGTAATCAGGACTATATCGGCATCTTGTTGAGTTTTACATATCCAACAAGGTCACTGGGTTTAGGGTGGTCTCTCCAGAATCTGTCTTCACATGCCAGGACAGACAATGCGCAAAAGTATCTTTTATTTATTCAAAGGAATTAATATATCGTTGCCTGGGTCAGAAATTATTGGCCATTCCTAATTGCCTTTGTGATTGCACAGTGAGCTGCCTTCTTGAAAGTCCATTTGGTAATAGCAGACCAACACCTGGGGAGGGAATTCCAGAATTCTTACCCAGCAACACTGAAGATATACAGAGGATGGTGAGTTGCATGGAGGGGAACTAGCAGGTGCTAGTGTTCCAATGTAGTTGCTGCTTTTCTCCTCACTGGTTATTGGTTTGGAAGCTGCTGTGTTTGTGGTGGAGAGGTTCAATATTTGTTAATGTGGTTGTCAATCAAGAACATAGAAAGGTATAGCACAGAACAGGCTCTTTAGCCCACAATGTTATGCCGAGGATTATTCCTAATCTAAAATAAAATAACCTAACCTACGCACCCCTCAATTCACTGCTGTCCATGTACATGTCCAGCAGTTGCTTAAATGTCCCTTATGACTCTGCCTCCACCACCACCGCTGGCAACACATCCCATGTATTCACAACTCTCTACTTAAAGTACCTACCTCTGATGTCTCCTCTATACCTTCCTTATAATATCTTAAAATTATGACTGCTTGTGCCAGTCAATCATGCCTGGAGATAAGTGTCTGGCTATTGATTCTATCCATGCCTCTCATTACCTTGTATACCTCGATCAGGTTACCTCTGTTCCTCCTTCTCTCCAGCGAGGAAGGTCTGAGCTTAGTCAACCTCTCTTTGTAAGGCAAGCCCTCCAGTCCAAGCAGCATCCTGGTAAACCCCCTTTGCAAAGCCTCTGTATCTTTCCTATAATAGGGCAACCAGAACTGGACACAATATTCCAAGTGTGGTCTCACCAGGGTCTCGTAGAGGTGCAGCAAAATCTCACAGCTTTTAAACTCAATCCTTCTGTTAATGAACCAAAATAACATATGCTTTCTTAACAAACCCTATCCACTTGGGTGGCAACTTTGAGTGATCTATGCACTTGAACACAAGATCCCTCTGTTCCTCTACACTGCCAGGAATCCTGTCTTTATTCCTATATTCAGCACTCAAGTTCAACCTTCCAAAATGCATCACTTTGCATTTATCCAGGTTGAACTCCATTTGCCATTTCTCAGCCCAGCTTTGCATCCTGTCTATGTCGCGCTGCAGCCTGCAATAGCCCTCGATACGATCAACAGCACCTCCAACCTTTGTGTCATTGGCAAATTTACTAACCCACCCCTCAACCTCGTCATCCAAGTCATTTACAAAAACTACCAAGAGCAGAGGCCCAAGAACAGAGCCCTGCAGGACACCACTTATCACTGACCTTCAGGCAGAATACTTTCCATCTATAACCACTCTCTGCCTTCTGTCAGCCAACCAATTCTGAATCCAGATAGCCAAATCTCCCTGTATCCCATACCTCCTTACTTTATGAATGAACCTACCAGGGGGAACCTTATCAAATGTCTTCCTGAAGTCCATATACACCACATCCACTGCTCCACCTTCATCAACCTGTTTCGTCACCTCCTCAAAGAACTCAATCAGATTTGCGAGGCATGACCTGCCCCTCACAAAGCCATGCTGACTGCCTTTAATTATGCTATGCTTTTCCAAATAGTCATAAATCCTATCCCTCAGAATTCTTTCCAAAATGTTGCTAACCACAGACATAAGACTGACTGGTCTGTAATTGCCAGGGATTTCCCTATTCCCCTTCTTGAAAAGAAGAGCAACACTTGCCTCCCTCCAATCCTCCGGCACGACTCGTGGAGAATGAAGAAGGAAAGATCTTCGTCAGTAGCTTAGCAACCTCCTTTCTCGCTTCCTGCAGCAACCTAGGATAAATCTGGTCTGGGGACTTATCAATCTTAATGTTTGCCAAGTAGGAAATCAATTAGGTTGCTTTGTTCTAAATGTTCTAGAAGCTTCTCACATGTTGTTGGGATCTGCACTCCATAAGACACGGGAGAGGTAAGCCTGGCCCATTGAGTATCATCTGTTCAATTTGTCAACAAGATCATGGTTGATCTGATAATTCTCAACTCCACCTTCCAGTCTTTTCCCCAAAAATCATGATTCTCTTACTGATTCAAAATTGGTTTATTACAGCTTTAAACATACTTAAATGTACAATTCCACAAAATCCCCACAGCAAGAGAAAAAAAAACATTAGCTGTGTTAAATGGGCAACTCTTACTCTATGATATCATGTTCAATGGTCTTAGATCATCCGACAAGGGAAACAAACTCTCTGCATACCTCATCAAGTCCCCTAGGAATCTTTTATATTTCAACAAAGTCTGCTCTAATTCTCCCAAACTCCAATCTATTCAACCTCATAAGACAACCCTTCCATCCCATAACAAATGTAACAAATTTGTCAGGCATGATTTCCCCTTCATGAAGCCATGCTGATTTGCCTTGATCATATCAGTTTCTAAATGCTCTGACACATCATCTTTTATAATAATTTGTAATATTTTCTCAACTGCAGATGTTAAGCCATCTGGCCTATAGTTACCTGCTATTTAGTCTCCCACCCTTTTTGAATAAGGGTGTTACATTGGCATTTTTCCTAACCTTCAGACTTTTCCAGAATCTAAGGATTTGTGATAGATCAGTGCCAATGCATCCACTATCACTGTAGCTACGTCCCTTAATACCTTTGGATGTAAATAATCATGTCCAGAAGTGTAAAATTAATAGGGTAGTGATAGTGAGGAATTCCAACTTCCCCAACATTATATGGGGTAGTCATAGAGATATACAGCTTAGAAACAGACCCGTCGGTCCAACCCATTCATGCCAACCACATATCCTAACATAATCTAGTCCCATTTGCCAGCACTTGGCCCAGATCCCCCTAAACCCTTTCTATTCATATACCCATCCTGAAGCCTTTTAAATGTTGTAATTGTATCAGCCTCCACCACTTCCTCTGGCAGTTCTTTCCACTCTAGCATCATCCTCTGCGTAAAGACTTTGCCCCTTAGGTCCCTTTTAAATATCTCCCCTCTCACCTTAAACCAATGCCCTCTAGTTCTAGACTCCTCCACCCTAGGGAAAAGATCTTGCCTATTTACCCTATCCACGCCCCTCAGGATTTTACAAATCTCCATGAGGTCACCTCTTAGCCTCGGACGCTGCAGGGAAAACAGTCCCAGCCTATTCAGTCTCCGTGGCAACATCCTTGTAAATCCTTGTGGTGGCATGGTGGCTCAGTAGTTAGCACTGCTGCCTCATAGCGCCAGGGACCAGGTTCGATTCTCACCTCGGGCGACTGTCTGTGTGGAGTTTGTACATTCTCCCAGTGTCTGCGTGGGTTTCCTCTGGGTGCTCTGGTTTCCTCCCACAGTCCAAAGATGTGCAGGTCAGGTGAACTGGCCATGCTAAATTGTCCATAGTGTTAGGTGCATTCGTCAGGGGTAAGTGTGGGGGAATGGGTCTGGGTGGGTTACTCTTCTTGGTATCGGTGTGGACTTGTTGGTCCAAAGGGACTGTTTCCATACTGGAGGGAATCTAATCTAAATCTTTTCTGAACCCTTTCAAGTTTCACAATATCCTTCTGATAGGAGGGAGACCAGAATTGCACACAACATTCCAAAAGTGGCCTAACCAATGTCCTGTACAGCCACAACTGCTATACTCAATGCTCTGACCAATGAAGGAAAGCATACCAAATGCCTTCTTCACTATCCTAAGTGTCTGTGACTCCACTTTCAAGAACTATGAATCTGCACTCCAAGGTCTCTTTGTTCAGCAACATTCCCCACCTTATCATGAAGTGCAAAAGGCCTGCTCTGACTTGGCTTTCCAAAAGGTAGCATCTCACATTTATCTAAATTAAACTCCAGTGCCACTCCTCAGCCCATTGGCCCATCTCATCAAGATTCCATTGTAATCTGAGCTATCCTTTTTCACTGTCCACTACATCTCCAATTTTGGTGTCATCTGAAAACTTACTAACAATACCTCTTATGTTCACATCCAAATCATATACATAAATGATGAAAAGTCAGTGCACCCAGCTCCAATCCTTGTGGCACATCGCTGGTCGCAGGCCTCCAGTCTAAAAACCAACCCTCCATCATCACCTTCTGTCTTCCACCTTTGAGCCAGTCCCATATCCAAATGGCTAGTTCTCCTTCTATTCCAAGATCTAACCTTGCTAACCAGTCTACCATAAGGAAGCTTGTCAAACGCCTTACTGAAGTCTATATAGATCACGTCCACTGCTCTGCCCTCATCAATCCTCTTCTTTATTTCTTCAAAAAGCTCAATCAAGTTCATGAGACATTATTTCCAACGCACAAAGCCATGTTGACTATCCCTAATCAGTCCTTGCCTTCCAAATACATGTAAACCCTGTTCCTCAGGATTCCCACCAACAACTTGCCCACCACCGATGTCAGGCTCACCGGTGTATAGTTCCCTGGTTTTCCTTACCACTTTTCTTAAACAGTGGCACCATGTTAGCCAACCTCCAGTCTTCTGGCACCCAGTCATAGTGTGAAAGATTTTGAGGGAGCAGATTTCTTAAATCGCATCCACAAGAACTTTTCAAGTCAATGCACAGAAGCCCTTACAAGAGAGGGACCTGCTCTAAAATTACTTTTCGGGGTAATGAAGCTGGGAAAATGGTTAATGTATCAGAGGGACAGCATCTTACAGATAGTGATCATAATTTTGCTAGATTCAAGGTTCTTCTGGAAAAGGGCAAGAATAGGCTTAAAATTAAAGTTCTAAACAAGGAGGAGGCTGATTTTAATAAGATTCAACATGATTTGGCCAGAATTGTCTGGGACCAGAAACTTTGAGATAAATCTGCATAGAACAGTGGGCCGCATTCAAGAAGGAAATACGGAAAGTACAGATTTCAACAAAGATTAAAAAATGGGACCAACAAATCCCATTCAGGACTTGATGGATAAATGGGATTGAATATGGAGGCAAAGGGAAGCTTATGACAAAACTGAGACCACCAGAGGATTATGGAATGTGAAGATTGCAGCAAATGCTTCAGCCTTATCTTCAGCACTGATATGTTGGCTCTCCAATTATTAAGGATAGGGACATTTCTGGACCCTCTCCTCCAGTGCGCTATTTAATTGTCTACCACCATTCACAGTTGGATATGTCATGACTGTATCTGATTATTTGGTTATAGAATCACTGAACACTTTCACTTGATGCTCTGCTATTTGGCATGCAAATAATCCTGTTTTGTAGTATGCCTGATACTGATCCTGACATTTCCTTGTGCGCTCTTCACAGAACCAGTGTTGAGGAGTATGCCAAGTGCTAAGGTTAGAGATTGCATTGAAGTTTAATTCTGCTGTTGTTGATGGGTCACAATACTTCATGGATGCCCAGTCTTGAACTGTTAGATCTGTTTGAAGTCTAATTCATTTTGCCCAGTGATAGTGCCAAACAGGATGAAGAAGGGTAATTTCAATGAGAAGATGAGACTTTAACTTCATAAGGACTGTGCAGTGGTCACGCTGATCAATAAGTCATGGATAGATGCATCTGCAGCAGGCAGATTGGTAAGGATGGGATGTTTAGTATATTTTTGTCTCATTAGTTAGCTCACTACCTGCCACAGAGTCGGTCTAACAGCAATGTTCTTTACAACTCTGTCAGCTCAGTGAGAAATGCTGCTGCCAAGCCACTCTTGGTGGACAGTGAAGTCATTCATCCAGAATACATTCTGCACCCTTGCCATTCTTAGTTGATCCAAGTGGTATAGAACATGGAGTACTACCAATTTATTAGCTGAGGGGAGAGGCAAGGAGCGTTACATGGATGCCAGCAGCAGGTTTCCTTGCCATGTTTTGACTTGATACCATGGTACACCATTGGAGTCAACTCCAATTGCAACTCCCTTCTGAATGTATACCACTGTGACACCATCTTTGCTGTATGTGTCCTGGCAGAGGACTTTGCAGGGTTGAGTTTTTGCTGTTGACATTTCCTTGTGTCTTATTTGATACCCAAGTTGTCCATCCTGTTGCATTCCTTTTTGAGTTTTCAGCAATTGATATAATTGAATGGCTTTTCAGGCTATTCTAGAAGATAATTAAGCACCAACCTCATTATACTGGATCTGGAGTCACATTTAGGTCAGACCAGTCAGGACTGCAGTTTTACTTTCCTAAAAGACATTAGTGGGTTTTGTTGTTTTCACAACAAGTGATAATGTTCACGGTGACCATCAGATTTGAATTCTAGGTTTTTATTAAATTCAAATTTCATTACATGATCTGTTCTGGTGGGATTCAAACTCACATTCCGAGAATATTCTCTGGGTTTCTGGACTACCAGTCCAGTGACAATACCACATTTGGTATTGTCATCTCTCTCAAGTTGCTGAGGCAGGAGACCAAATGAATATGCTCACCAGGTTTGGCTTGCACAAAGAAATTTAAAGAGACATGACTGCTTTTGCATGCCAACAATGACTTGGAGCTACAATGACGAGTGGATGAACATGAGGGCAAACACAGGAGAGCCATTCCAAAAGGGAAAACAAGCCCCCTTTGAATGGTACTTCCCTTTTACCCCCATATCAGGTTTATAATAGAACCAAAAAGTTTTGACTTTCCATGCTGGTGAAATATGCACATGAAACAATGCTAAGGATGTTTTCAAAACCAACAGAAAACATTCATCTATTAACTACTTGACACTTTAAAGAATTCCAGTAGCTTCGTAAGGAATGGATATTCTGTTCTGAAAACATTCTAATAGTAGTTTGTTCTGGTATGACGCAGGTTTCATAAATGCAAATTGGCTATGACGCGATTGACGAATTATGGACACTGTTTGGATAACATGAATTTTCTGCTGAACTGGTATAGCGATCTTTTACAGCGCAATTTTCTATGCTGGTTTTCCATAGCGCGATTTTCTATCGAACAAGGTTGCACAGGAACGCAACTGTCATGTTATAGCAGAACAACCTGTACTCTGGAAAAAAAAAATTCATGGTCTTTAGATAGCAATTTACATATAGACTATCACCCTGTTTGGAGTCAGATATGTAATCAGATCCATGGTAAAGAGGAGGCATGGCAAAATGATCACACAAAAACACCCTAGTGGACTTGAGTGGCAATCTTGACAGCTTCCAAATCAGCATTATAAATACCCATGTTAACTTTCCTGTTCTGCTGAAAAATTAATACAATATAAAATATAACTAATACTAATGATTTCCAGACAGTTTGTTCATTTTATAAAATTATGAAGAAGTTCCAACCCATAAAATGTATTCCTCACCAGGATCATTGTGTGAATGGGGTACAACAAAGACTTGCAGTTTCTCATCATCCCATTCATTTTCATTGTACGTGATGTCAAAGCCCTGTTTCCAAACTCCACCATCTGGATTGTCAAAAGGTAGAATGTTGTAGATATCCAACAGCTAGAATAAATTAGAAATAAGCTGACACCAATAAATAATTTAACGTTAGTACAGAAAAAGAACACCACAATAAACAAGAACAAAATAGAATCCATATGGATTGCAATAGAAGATAATACAGGATTAAACTAATTGGTCTAGATCAAAAAATGGATGCTCTTATAATGCTGTAAGCCAATGCTGCAAAGGTATTGTAAATGGTTGTTTCTGACAATAGCATCTAGGGAATCTGACCCAAGTTAAGAGTGTAAATAGATATTATTTTGGCTACATTCTGTAAGCACTGATAACAATTACTTAAGCAAACACTAAAAACTGGCTAGCTCTTTCCAGGGACAAAGAAAGAACAAAGAGCAACGAAAATTTACAGCCCAGGAACAGGACCTTTGGCCCTCCAAGCCTGAGCCGATGCAAATCCACTGTCTAAACCCGTCGCCCAATTCCTAAGGATATGTATCCCTCTGCTCCCCACCTACTCATGCACCTGTCCAGATGCACCTTAAATGAATCTATCATGCCTGCCTCTACTGGCAATGCGTTCCAGGCACCTACCACCCTCTGTGTAAAGTACTTTCCACGTGTATCCGACTTAAACTTTTCTCCTCTCACCTTGAACGCGTGACCTCTCATTATTGAATCCTTCACCCTGGGAAAAAACTTCTCTCTATCAACCCTGTCTAAACCCTTCATGATTTTGTAGACCTCAATCTCTTTTTTTTTTAGTAAATACAATTCTAACCTACTCAACCTCCCTTCATAGCTAGCACCTTCCATACCAGACAACATCCTCATCCTTCTCTGCACCTTACCAAGGTCTCCACATCCTTTTGGTAATGTGGCAACCAGAACTGTACACAGTATTCTAAATGCAGCCAAACCAAAGTCTTGTACAATTTTTACATGACTTGCCAGCTCTTATACTCAATACCCCGTCCGACGAAGGCAAGCATACCATACGTCTTCTTGACCACTCTATCCACCGGTGCAGCCACCTATAGGGTACAATGGACTGAACTCTCAGATCCCTCTGCTCATCAACTTTTCCCAAGGCTCTTCTGTTTACAGTATAGTTTGTTCTAGAATTAGACTTCCCAAAATGCATCACCTCACATTTGCCTGGATTGAACTCCATCTGCCACTCCTCCGCTCCACTCTCCAGTCTATCTATATACTTCTGTATTCTTTGACAGTCCCCTATGCTTTCTGCTACTCCACCAATTTTCGTGTCATCTGCAAACTTACTGATCAGACCAGCAACGCCCTCTTCCAGATCATTTATGATCAAATATCCAGGACATTTCTTTATATTCTGATAGGTTATAAATCTATTTTATTCATGATATCAGCTAACCTTTTAGAGAACAGATGAAGGTGGAGAAAGATGTGCAGAAAAATTAGGAATTACATTAAAAATAATTGTGGATTTCAACTATCCTCATATTAATTGACAGAAATAGTAGTTGTTGAGAAATGGTAACAAGTGGTGAAGAAAATGGAGTTCCTACAGTATATACTGGTGGCTCTTCTGATTCGAAGTGTGAAATAACCCAACAAGAGAAGATTTACAAAGTGAAAGCAAACTAATGTAGATGTTGAAGAGCTAAAATAAAATTGAAAGTGAACACAGAAACTCAGAAGGTCTGGCAGCATTTGTGGAGACAGAAACAAAGTTAACTCTGAGCCAAAATCAGAAATTGCTGCAAAAACTCAGCTTCAGATCTGAAGAAGGGTCACTGGACCTGAAACATTAATTCTCCTTTCTCTCCACTGATGCTGCCTGACCTGCTGAGTTTCTGATTTTGCTTCTGATTGACAGCATGCACAGTTCTTTGGTTTTATGTTAACTCTGAGCAAATATGACTCTTCTTCAGAACCCAAATGGAGATTTGTCATTGGATCAAGTGGTGGGGACTGAACTAGAATAGACAAGATGAGTAAAAGTAAGGGAATTTCTAATAGTAGAAACGATTATATAATGTGTTTTAGATAACGATAGAGAAAGACATAAGTATTTTAAGAAAGGTAATAGATTGAAGAAAAGCTCATTCTGCATGGCTGAAATTAAAATTTGTGAAACAAAATATTGTCAAACATCGATGTAGTCCCACTGAATTTGTTTGAGAAGGTAACACAGACAGTAGACAATGGTAAGCACTAGATATGTCTAATCTAGATTTTCAAAGGATGTTTGACAAAGTGGCATTAATAGACAAATGACTAAGGTCACAGAAACTGGAGCCAGCAAAATAGATTGCCAAATGATCTCAAGACTGAAAGCTGACAAAGATAATAAAAGGCAGTTGTTCAGAGTGACGGAAGGTGGGAACATCAGTGTTGGGACCATTGCTATTCACAATATATCGGAACAATTTTGATCTTCAAATCAAAAACCAAGTTCTAAATCTATGGACGATATCAAATATTGAGAAGCAGTATGACTAATGAATAAAGTTGCAGAATGGGCAAATAAGTAGTTGATTGATACTACAGAACTTGAAAATTGCTGTGAACACACATTTTATTGAAGCATTTCACTTTGCAATCTTCACGGCAAGTCAAAAGAGCATCAATTCAAGTGAAAAACCAACATTTATGCTGCATGAGATGACAGCATTGATTGGTTGGCAAATGCACTCTGATTGATAGAGGTACTGCATGGAAAATCTATCAAATAATGTTAATTAACAAGTAGATTACCCTAATTCACCCCAACAGTATCATGTGAAATAAACCAATGAATGACAGTCACCTATTTGCTATGCACATGTCCTTTCTGTCTGTAAATATAGCTTCTAGTATGTGTAAGTGTGCCACACTGTGAATGGGCTGAAAATGCTAAATTGACTGAGTGCAACTATTTGGACAGATGTGAATATCCCAGCAAAGAAAACAGCTCTCTCTCTTTCTCCTGGAATGATTGGAATGACAAAAAGAAGAAAGATTAAAAGAAAAGATTAACAACAAAAGACCTGGGTCCACTGGATCAACTACTGAAGTGAAGAATAGCCATCTTTTTATGGACAAAGTAGTGTCACCACTGCTGAAATCAACAGAACGTATGATAGACAATGTAGCCAACTTTGAAATTGGACAGTTTAGCTTCAGAATTTTGTTTCCTGTCGTTATTCGTCTGCACAAATAATGTTTTTCAACCTTCTGTCTGTTCAGTGTCAATGTGTGAAAAACAGTCAGACAAATTTGTCGCCTTGGTTTTCTAGATGAAAGTTTACATATTTTGACACTCCAGAAACATGTCTACCACAGTTTCAGTGGCCAATTATTTTACTCAGTCCATATCCATCAATAATCTTCCCTTCATCACAGGTCAGAGGTGGGGATGATCGCATAATGTTCAGCACCATTCACAACTACTTAAACACTGAAGTAGTCTATGTTCATATGCAGCAAGACTTGAACAAACTCTAAGCTTGGGCTGATAAGTGACAAGTAACATTTGCACCAAGTAGTGTAGCATCAAGGAGTCCTAGGAAATCAATAGTCAATGGGAATCTGGAAAAATTCCTGTTTGGAATCGTACTCAACACAAAGGAAGATAGCTATGGTTGTTAGATGTCAGTGATCTCAACAGGAATGTGTCCCAGGCCTAATCACTTTCTGCTCAAAACACAGGAATAAAATAGGACATTAAGTCATGAACATTCCCAAGAAGAGAGAATCTAACGATTGCCCTTGACATTCAGTGGCACTACCATTTCAAATTCCCCCACTATCACTACTTTGGAGAGTTACAAGTGGCCAGAAACATAACTGAACTATCCTCATAAATATTGTGACTACAAAATCAAACCAGAAGTCAGGAACAATGTAGCATGTAACATAGGTTCTGTATCCCCAATTCTTGCGTCTAATCGGTTTGCCGGATTCACTATGGAGAAATGGTCAGTAATTCTTTTGAAATTTGTAAAAATCAAGCTACTGGTTGAAAACTAATTAGTGCTTTGGAATGAAACAGATCTAGCTACTGCACGTCCATAAAACACAGTTATTACTTACTTGCAAATTTGACCCTTTTGCATACCCCTTCGAGGCAAACTGACAATCTTCGGCTTCAATTGAAATAATGGAAGAGGAAGATCCAAAGACTTCAGAGAAAAATCCTTTACTTGAATTTGAATTTTCATGGTCCCCTTGGTTATCTTTCACAGATTCGCTCAAATTAATAACGGAATCCCTGATGTTTGAAATGATTTCATTGTTTTCAGCTAATAGATGCTCTAGATGGTCAATTTTTTCATGCAGAATTGAAAGCTGTGCCTGCAAAATAAAAGGGAAAATGTCACTCAATAGGTTTTATATTTGCTAATCTTGAAAAAGCACCTGTTCAGACAAAGACAAGAACATTGTATCAACATCAAAGTTCCTCTATTTCTCACGAATCAATTCTCATTTTTCAGAATGTCCCATTTTGCATCTTTATCCAAGATAATCTTATGTTACAAAATGTGAAATATAATGATTCAAATTTCTAATTAGCTCCTAACATAAGTCTGTATTATAATGGTAAGCCTGCAGAACCCCTAGATCTTCACATCGGCTTCCAGCCTCAGTGAATTTATGATCCGCCTTTTTACCAGGCAGAAGTACAACGTTACAATGTTTTGCCAGATCTAAGCTCCTCTAAACTTTAAGCAAACCAGAGGTTCATAGATCTCAATAACTGCATTCACAGAATCACCACTTTTTCAGAACAGATCCCTATTTGAGGCGTAAGCAGTAAACAGTCCCAACTTAGAATGTGGGAATTGGTTTAGCTCAAGCCAGAAATACAAAACAAAATCTAGTGTTTTGCTCACAGAAAATAAGAGGGAGTTATTTGTAAATGGGAACTGAATTTTTCTGGCTGGACCAGCATTTATTGCTTTTCAATAGTTACCTTAGAAAAAAAGGTGGTGATGAGCTGTCTCTTGATTCACTACAGTCCATTTGTTATAGGTACAGTCACATTGCTGTTAAGGAAAAGATTTCTAGGATCTTGATCTAGGAAATTTAAAGGAACAGCAATATGTCTCAAAGCCAGATTGGTGTCTGGCGCAGGGGGGAATCTGACAGATGGTGGTGTTCCCATGTATCTGCTTCTCTTGTCCTTCTACGTAGTAGTAGTCATGGCTTTAGATGGGACTGGTTAAGGATCCTCAGTAAATTTCTGCATGCATCTGCTGCTGCAAAATATCAGCGATGGTGGGAATGAATGCTGATGGTGGATGTGGTGCAACTCATGCAGATTGCTTTGTTGCCTTGTACTTGGTAGACAGGCTTTAGGGAGTCAGGTGAGTTACTCACTTCACGATTCCTAACCGCTCACCTGCTCTTTTAGCCACAGTATTTATATCGCTACTCCAATTCAGTTTGTGGTCAATGGTATTCCTAAGGAATAGGACTGAGTTCTGAAGAAGGGTCACTAGACCTGAAGTGTTAACTCTGCTTTCTCTCCACAGATGTTGTCTGACCTGCTGAGTTTCTCATGCTATTTCCCATTTTTGTTTCAGATTTCCAGCATCCGCAGTACTTTGTTTTCTGTTTGGTAACCTGAAGGATTCAATAATGGCAATGCCATTGAATGTCAAAGGGCAATGGTTAGATTGTCTCTTCTTGGAGATGGTCATTGCCTGGCATTTGTGTCACATAAACATCACTTGTCACTTGTCATCAGCAATTTGGTCAGTGCCCAGGTCTTGCTCCACTGTAAAATGGATTACTTCAGTATTTGAGTTGCCGGAAATGGTGCTTAAAATTGTGCAATCACCATGGAACATTCCCACTTCGAACTTTATGACAGAGAGAAGGTCATTGATGAAGCAGCTGAAGATGGTTGGGCCTAGGGCACAACCTAGAGGTATGTAGAGCAGATTAACTTTTTTGACTCTATCTATTCAAGTTTCCGCATCCACCCCAACCAAAGTAAACACTTGTTTACTTCCAGGATTAAAAAGATTTGCAGAGATGTCTCAGACTTTTTTAACTTCCTAGCACCACGTGTGCCATTTTTCCCAATAAAACAATCATTAAGATGACTGTCAAGGAAGGATCAGTAACACCTGTTCAAATTATGTAAACTGGTATTGTCAGGAGACATTTGTATTCCACAATGTGTGACCCAAGGAAAGAGAAAGTCTCCTTCAAGAGGTTGGTGTTTTTCCAAAAGGTTTAGCAGTGTGTATTGTGCAAGATAGGGAATGGCAAAGCTATGAAGGCAATTTTAAAATTCTCATCCTTCTTTATAATTGAGGGTATGAGGACAGCATTGCCCAATGTCAGGTAACAAACAAGCAAAACTTGGTGCAGATTAGCTTCTCATTTATCCACCAGTATATTATTTAAGACTTCCTGAACTTTCTCTTCCGTAATGTGAACTATTTTTAAAACATCAAAGTTTATTTCTCCGCATTCCCTAGACTATTACTTTCTCCACAGTAAAAGCTGACGCGAAATAAACAGGAGCTCCGTGATCATAAAAGAGATCCTATCCTCTCTCTAGTTAGCCCCTTGCTCTTCATGAATTTGTAGAAGCTCTTTGGTTTATCCTTGATCTTATATGCCAATGGTAAAAATCACACAACACCAGGTTATAGTCCAACAGGGTTTATTTGGAAGCACTAGATTTCGGAGTGCTGCTCCTTCATCAGGTAGCTGTGGAACGAGATCATAAGACACAATTTATAGCAAAACATTAGAGTCATGCAACTGAAATGATATATTGAACAAACCTAGATTGTTGTCATAGAGTCATAGAGATGTACAGCAAGGAAACAGACCCTTTGGTCCAACGCATCCATGCCGACCAGATATCCCAACCCAATCTAGTCCAACCTGCCAGCACCCAGCCCATATCCCTCCAAACCCTTCCTATTCATATACCCATCCAAATGTCTTTTAAATGTTGCAATTGTACCAGCCTCCACCACTTCCTCTGGCAGCTTATTACAACAATGTACCATCCTCTGTGTGAAAAAGCAACATCCTTGTAAATCTTTTCTGAACCCTTTCAAGTTTCACAACATCTTTCCAATAGGAAGGACGCAATAAGAGTTAAGTCTTTCATCTTTGAGAATGGGTTACAGGTTTTGGTTCATTAATATGAAAATCCCAGAACTTCTTTTAAGTCACTTTCTCAATATAACTTAAGGCTTTATAACAAAAGGTGACATCTTAGCTCAGACAGTGCATTGAAGATGTGAGGTTAGAGTCTGTCTGTATCCCAATCTTGAGTTAGACTGGTTCTATTTCCAAAAGAAGGAATTTATAAAATATTAAATGGATTGACTGCTTGCAGATTGTGTGCTTTTTGAGCAAAATAGAATGTATCTGCAAATATAATTCTGCAAATGAGAGAGCGCACACCCTGCTTTGTAAAGTGTGAGAGTTTGATGGAGCATAAGCCTGTCAGAAAAAGACAGAGAGACAGAGTGAGTGAGTGAGTGAGTGAGTATGTAAGAGTGTGTGTGTGAGAGAGAGTGTAGAGTGTAAAGGGGTCAACTCAGTGTGATATGAACCCAAGGTCCTAGTTGAGGCCATCCTTATGGGTTCCAAACTTCGCTATCAGCTTCTGCTCGGCCACTCTGTGTTGCTGAATATCAAGTTCGCCTTGAAGGTTGGTCACTTGAAGATAGGAGGACAAATGTCCCTGATTGCTGAAGTGTTCCCCGACTGGAAGGGAACACCTCTGTCCAGCAATTGTCATGTGGCGTCCATTCATTGTTATCATAGCATCAGCTTGGTCTGGCCAATGTACCATGCTTTGGGGCATCCTTGCCTGTAACTCTATGAGGTAGACAACATTGGCCAAGTCACATGAGTACCTGCCGTGAAAATGGTGGGTGGAGTCCCCACATGTAATGGCCGTATCCATATTGACACCCTTATAAATCTTGCAGTGTTGCCATGACAGGGTTGTACAGTGTTGTGATCCATGTTGTCCTGAAGGCTGATCAGTTTGCTGCGAACCATGGTCTGTTAAAGGTTTGGCAGTTGTTTAAAGGTGAGAAGTAGAGGCGTAGGGAAGGTCTTGACGAGGTGCTCATGCTCATCGATAGTGTGTTGCAGGCTGCGAAGAACATGCTGTATTTTCTCTGCTCCCGGGAAGTATTGGACAATGAAGGGTACCCTATTAGTTGCATCCCGTGGATGTTTCCTGAGGAAGTCATTATGAACACACATTTAAGTCTATGGGCTGAATTTGCAGATATGATCTATAGGCAGTCTATCCATACAATATTTTAGAAATTCCTACTTTGGAAATAGAACTAGTCTGCCTCAAGATTGGGATACAGACAGACTCCAACCTCACCCCTTTAAAGCATTTTCTGAGCTGAGATGTCACTTTTTTTTATATAAAACCTTAAGTTATCTCGTGAATGTGGCTTGAAAGTAGTTCTGGAATTTACATATTAATGATCCAAAACCTGCAATTCATTTTAAAAGATGAAAGCCTTAACAATAATCTAGGTTTGTTCAATATATCATTTCAGTTGCATGATACTGTAATCTTTTGCTTTAAATTCTGCGCCTTATGATCCCGTTCCACAGCTACCTGATGAAGGAGCAGTGGTCCAAAACGCAGTGCTTCCAAATAAACCTTGTTGGACTGTGTGTGATTTTTACCTTTGTTCACCCCAGTCCAACACCAGCTCCTCCATGTCTTATTTGCCAATACTATCTCACATTCCCTCTGTGCCTTCCTGATTTTTCTATCAGAATGCCCCGACACTCTTTATATTGATTAAGAGATTCAATTGAACCAAGTTGTCTATATCTAAAGAAAGATTCTCTTTTATTCTTGACCAGAACCTCAATATCTGTATTCATCCATTGTTTCTTAATCTTACCCTTCATTTTGACAGGAACAAAATGCCTCTGAACTCTTTCTAATTTACAGCTTCCACAATTCTTTCAGTTTTTACACTGATTCTAGTCAGTGCTTCTAATACTTCCAGTTGTCACTATCCTACTGCAGTGGTTTCATATTTTCAGCCATCTTTTGGAAGTGCTTCAATGTCCTGACCTTATTTTTCTCCAATAATTTTTTTTTAAGAAAGCTCTGATCAGCACTGAAGCTATGACAATATTCATTACCCAGTCAGAGAGTTCAGCTTCCAAGAAACATTAGTCCTTGCCTTTGACATCTAAACAAGAACAAAACACCTTGGCATCTACTAATTCACATTACTAATGAAAATGATTTAATTGATTCTTGTGGCTGTTGTCTGCAAGACATCAGGAGTGAATGGTGAATTCTGAAGTTCACTTTCACAGAACATTGATCTCCCACATGTTCCATACACTAACAGAGTCTCTCTGATCCTCCTGAGTCAGGTTCAAAGCACTAATTCTGTGTAATCTTTCCTTTCACCATTTTCTTATCTGGTTATGCAACTGCTAAATCTAAAAAGGGTAGCTCTACTCTTTCTTTAAAAAGCTTCAATATGCATGTATTCAAGTCTGCGGTCTTCCAATTTAAGCTGAGAGTTTGGTGGTCACCTTTCTGATGTTCCATTTTTTAAAATGCTGTTTATTCGAGTGCAACTTATAGCCTACTACTCACTGGGGAGATTCAGCAAAGTCGCTGATGTGAAGTTTTATCCTTCCCTGTTGCTTTCAGCTGCAGCCGAACTTTTCTCCCCCCTCCATTTTTCGTGCTTTCATTTTTGTCTGGGGAAATCGCACCTGAGGACTTTGGCCCTATTATAGGTCAATCTAATACTGACTCTGTGAACACATGGACCACCAATCCAGCCAGCGCACAAAACCTATGCTCAGTCATTGCTATCTGTACAATATTTTGGCCTCCTGGGGTTTCAGTGCATATAGACTCTGTATCACTTCAAATCTTGTGAGAGACTTTTCATACTTGCATTGTCCAAGCAAATCCACTATTGATCACTATGCTGTGGTTTTGACTTTATTTATGTAAACCTATCAATCACATCAGAACTGGTCAATGGATATGGGCTCTGTTTATTTGAAATATGGCATGGGATTGTTCAGCAGTCAGATATTACAGAAGCTCAGCAACAACCTACAGAAAA
Source organism: Chiloscyllium plagiosum (assembly GCF_004010195.1). NCBI lineage: Eukaryota > Metazoa > Chordata > Chondrichthyes > Orectolobiformes > Hemiscylliidae > Chiloscyllium > Chiloscyllium plagiosum. The sequence continues at coordinate 60,496,028 of NC_057711.1, read as the reverse complement.
GCACAGCTACACTACTTCACACTACATACTTTAAGTTAAATCAGCAGTGGCTGATAGATATTGAGAGGATGTTTGGTACAGTCAGGGGAATTTCAACTGGGGGACATAATTTAAGAGCGGGACCTCCTTTGAAAGTGGAGATCAGGAGTGGTTGAATTTTCCTCAGAGGGTCATTAGTTTGCAGAATTCTCTTCCTTAGAAAACAGTGGAGGCTGTGTCACTGAATTTATTCGAGACTGCATGTGACAGACTTTTAAAAGACAAGGAAATCATTGATGATAGGAGGCAGACAGGAACATGGAGTTAAGACCACAAACAAATCAACCATGAGTGAGTTCCAGGTTCCCACAACCTCTGGATGAACTTCTTTTCCCTCTCATATTCCCTCTAAACCTCCTGTTCCTTACCAATCACTGATCCCTCCCACGAGGGGAAAAGTTCCTTCTGGTCTACCCTGACTGTACCCATCATAATTTTATGTCCTGCCCTCAATCTCCTCTGCTCCAACAGCAATCTCTCTTCATAACTAAAAGTCTCTAGCACAGGCAAGATCTTGCTAAATGCCCTCCACACTCTTTCTAATGATATCACATCCCTTCTGTAATGGGTACAGTTCTGGAACTCACATTGGTTAGGCACAGCCAGAGTAATGTTTTATACACAGTTTCCGCAAGATCTTTTGCTCTAAAACTATATGCCTTTACTAATAAAGGCAAGTATACCATATTCCTTTATAACCACTTTATTTATACAAACGATTTGGAGGTATGGCTAGTAAATTTGCAGATGACACCAAAATTGGTGGTGTAGTGGACCGCAAATAAAATTACCTCAGAGCACAAAGGGATCTTTATCAAATAGGACAATGAGTGGCAGATGGGTTTGATTGAGGTAAATGTGAGATGCTGTATTTTGGTAGGGCAAATCAGGATATCACTTATATACTTAACGGTAAGATTCTGGAGAGTGGTGCTGAGCAAAAAGACCAGGAGTGCAGGTTCATAGTTTCTTGAAAAGTGGAGCCACAGGTAGACAGAATAGTGAAGGCATTGTTTGGTATGCTTAACTTTATTGGTCAGTGCATTGAGTATAGAGGTTGGGATGTCATGCTGTGGATATACAAAACATTGGTTAGGCCACTTTTGGAATATTGCATCCAATTCTGGTCTCCCTGCTTCAGGAAAGATGTTGTGAAACTTGAAAGGGTCTCACACAAGATTTGAAGTGATACAGAGTCTACATGCACTGAAAACCCAGGAGGCCAAAACATTGTACAGATAGCAATGACTGAGCACAGGTTTTGTGTGCTGGCTGGATTGGTGGTATTTGAAAGATTTACAAGGATGCTGCCAGGGTTGGAGGGTTTGAGCTAGAGCTGAATAGGCTGGGGCTGTTTTCCCTGGGGCGATGGGCTGAGAGTTGATCTTATAGAGGCTTATAAAATCATGGGGGACATGGACAGAACAAATAGCCACGGTCTTTTCCTTGGGTGGTGAAGTCCAAAACTAGAGGGCATAGGTTTAAGGAGAGAGGGGCAAGATTTAAAAGGGACCTAGGGATCAACCTTTTCACACAGAGGCTGGTACATGTATGGAATGAGCTGCCAGAGGAAGTGATGGATGCTGGTAAAACAATTAAAAGGCATTTGGATGGGTCTGGGAATAGGAAGGTTTACAGGGATATGGACCAGACACTGGCAAAGGGACGAGATGAATTTAGAATATCTGGTCAGCATGGGTGAGTTGGACTGAATAGTCCATTTCCATGCTCTTTGACTATGACCTTTCCAGATAACTTAAGAGACCAGTGTACATACACACCAAGGTCCCTCTGATCTTTGGTGCTTTCCAGAGTCACACAGTTTGTCATCTATTCTCTTGCCTTGTTTGTCCTGCGGAAGTACATCCTCCCACATTTATTCAGATTGAATTCTATTTGTCACTGACCAACCCATCTGACTAGTCTGTCTATATCCTCCTGTAATCTATGACTACCCTCCTCACTATTTACCATCCCACCAATTTTCATATCATCCATGAACTTACCTGATCAACCCTCCTGCATTCAAGTCCAAATTGTTTAAATATACTACAAACATCAAAAGCCCCAAAACTGAAAGCTTGTGGAACTCCACTGTACACAGGTGTGGTGTAAAATTCCAAGCAGTGGAATGTGGTGAAACGGTTAAAAATTTTTAAAACAACAGGTTACCAGTCATAAAAACTAGTACTATGCCTCAACCATCATTCTGTTTTCTGCCACTCAGCCAAATCTGGATCTAATTAGCCAAATTTCCTTGGGTCCTATGGGTTCTTAACTTTGCTATAAGCCTCCCATATGGGATCTTATTAAAAGCCTTGCTCAAGTTCAAATGGATTACATTAACAACTTGGTCACCTCTTTGAAAAGTTCAATTAAGTCGGTCAGACATGACTTCCCCTTACCAAAGTAATGTTGTGGTTGATTAATCTCTGCCTCAGTCAGATTAATTCTGTCCCTCAGAATTGCTTCCAAGTTTCCCCATCACTGAGATTAGACTGACTGGCCTATAGATTCCTGATTTTATCTCTTGGTCCCTTTTTGAATAATGCTACATGGACTGTTTTGCAGTCCAGTGGCACGTTTCCTGTGGCCAGTGAAGAATTGAAAATTATTGTTAGCACCCTTGCTATTTACTTCCTTTCTTCCTTCCTTACTCCCTCAACATAAGATATATTTCATCTGGTCCTGGATATTTACCTATGGTTAAGCTTGTCAGACCCCTCAGAACCTCCTGTCTATGCCAATTTTAAAAATTGTATCTTAGTCCTTTTCCCAAATTTCTACACCCACATTATCCTTCTGACACAAAGTATGCATTAGAACCCTGCCAATGCCATCTGGCTCGACACAAATTATCACTGGCTGTACTCTTTTATTTTATTTAACGATTTTATTTTATCTGCCGTTATCATTTCATGCCCCTTTCCACTCTCGTAATATCCATTTTGAAGTGCTCCCTTCCACATTCTGTACTCCTGTAGAAGTTCGACTATTGTGAGCCTTTGGTATCAGTCCCTTTTTCTTTATTCATTCCTTGGTATTGAGGGTTCAGAGGATTTGATGGCCCACCTTTTATTTTTATTGGAACAGGTTGGCCCTGTACTGTGCATATTCCCTTCTTGATTGCATCCCAGTGCTCTGATATATCTATCTAAATGTATCTGCTTTCAGTCTACTCTGGCCAAACCATACCTGAGCTTATTAAAGTCACTTTCCACAGCTGAGAGCTTTGATTTCAAGTCCATCCTTGGCCTTTTCTATAACAACTTTGAATTTAACAACTGTGATTGCTGCCTGAAAAACATTTCCCTATTGATACTTCAACCACTTGCCCAGCTTCATTATCGAACATTAAGATTAGATTAGATTCCACCCTACAGTGTGGAAACAGGCCCTTTGGCCCAACCAGTCCACACGAACCCTCCAAAGAGTAACCCAACCAGACCATTTCCCTCTGACTAATGCACCTAACACTAGGGGAATTTAGAATGACCAATTCACCTGACCTGCACATCTTTGGATTGTGGCAGGAAACTGGAGCACCCGGATTAAACCCATGCAGACACGGGGATAATGTGCAAACTCCACACAGACAGAAATTGGGACCCTGATGCTGTGAGGCAGCAGTGCCAACCACTGAGCCACCGTGCTGCCAGTCCAGGACTACTCTCTCTCGGAGAGCATTCTACATACTGATTTAAAAAGGTCTCCTGGAAACATTTTAAGAATTCTGATCCCTCTATACTGTGTGGAGTTTGCACATTCTCCCAGTGTCTGCGTGGGTTTCTTCCAGTTTCCTCCCAGTCCAAAAAATGTGCAGGTTAGGTGAATAGGCCATGCTAAATTGCCCGTAGTGTTAAGGCAGGAGTAAATGTAGAGGATTGGGTCTGGGAGGGTTGCGCTTCGGTGGGTCGGTGTGGACTTATTGGGCCGAAGGGCCTGTTTCCACACTGTAAGTAATCTAATCCAATCTAATCTAATCTAAACCGTTCACATAATAACCATATTACTTCTGCATTTCCCTAAATTTTGCTGACATATCTGCTCTTCTATTTCTCTCTGGCCACTCCCAACAATGTGTTTGGTCCTCCTTTGTTTTTAAGTTTACTTATATGGCTTCATTTCAAGAGTTTTCTAAGATGTCGTGAAACTTGAAAGGGTTCATAAAAGGTTTACAAGGATATTGCCAGGGTTAGAGGATCTGAGCTACAGGGAGAGGCTGAACAGGCTGGGGCTGTTTTTCCATGGAGTGTCAGAGGCTGAGGGGTGACCTTATAGAGGTTTACAAAATTATGAGGGGCATAGATAGGATAAATAGACAAAGTCTTTTCCCTGGGGTCGGGGAGTCCAGAACTAGAGGGCATAGGTTTAGGGTGAGAGGGGAAAGATATAAAAGAGACCCAAGGGGCAACTTTTTCACGCAAAGGGTGGTACGTGTAGGGAATGAGCTGCCAGAGGATGTGGTGGAGGCTGGTACAATTGCAACATTTAAGAGGCATTTGGATGGGTATTTGAATAGGAAGGGTTTGGAGGGATATGGGCCAGGTGCTGGTAGGTGGGACTAGATTGGGTTGGGATATCTGGTCGGCCTGGAAGGGTTGGACCGAAAGGTCTGTTTCCTTGCTGTACATCTCTATGACTATGACTCTATGTCATACCTCCTTACTGCTATAATTGATTCCATGATCAATACTGCAATATCCTTTTCTCTTTTACCTCTTTCCCCACCTCACCCGAAAACCCTATATTCTGGAATCTTGAGCTAATTCTGCATCTCTCTCAACTGTGTTTCAGTGATAGCAATTGTATCATACCCCCACTTTTAATTTGTGCCTTCAAGTCATCTGCTTTGTTAATGAGACTCCTTGCTTTAAAATAAATACCATCTAACCTTGCCAAACTCCTTTGCACCTTAACTAGCCTATAATTTCTATGTCTTCTTGACTCCCTTTTTGTCTCTTTTAATTTTGGCTTTTCATCTGCTCCTGCTGAACCTTCTCTCTGGGTCTCATCCTAATTATTTTAGCTGTTATTGTTGTTTCAGTAAATGCTATTAATGAGGTTAAGTTTCAAGTAATTCTGCTTTCTGTTGAATCTGTCTTGTGATACATGTAAACCCCCAAATCCACTTGTTAAAATGAATAAAGTTGGAGACCATCATTTTAACTATGAATAAATACAAAATGGAAGCAAGAACATAGAATTTTTCATTGATCTTGCTCCACAGTGAATATTGTTAACTATTGAAAGCGCAAGGTAATTAGCTAGTCTATCCTACTCATCACTGTTGGAATTATGATTCTCAAACAGTTCAAAGATTTTAATTTGAGTTACCAAGCTTATTTCACTTCTGCAAATGGTCCAATTTATTTTCTTTCATTTACAGAACATGGTATATTTCCTGTTAGGATGCTAATACATGGGGCCATTGTGATTGACACAAAGATTGCCAGTACTTTCAACAATGAAGAGGAAGGTGTTAGGTTACAGGACAACATAAACAGATTAGTCAGATGGGCAGATCTGTAGCAGATGGAATATAGCCCTGATAAATGTGAGGTGATGCATTTTGGAAGAAGGAACAAGACAAAGGAATACTTAATGAATAGTAGAACACAAGGAAGCTCAAAGGGTGCGTGTCCACAGATCATTACAGGTGAGGGGACAAGTTAATAGGGTGTTTTAGGAATACGGGATGCTAGCCTTTATCAATTGTGACTTAAGATTATAAGGGCAGAGAGATCATGTTGAAGCTGTACAAAGCACTGACCAAGCCTCAGCTGGAGTACTGTGTATAGTTCTAATAGCCACATTATAGGAAAGAAGTGATTGCAATGGGTAGTATGCAAGAGTTAATCGGGATGTTACCAGTGATGGAGTACTTCATAGCTGGAGGCTGGATAAGCTTGGGTTGGTTTCTTTGCAGTAGAGAAGGTTGAAGGGGGACCTGATAGAGGCATATGTGTTTTGAGTATGGACAGTGCGAATAGAAAGCAGCTGTTCCCCTTAGTCAAACGGTCAAAGACAAGAGGGCATAATTTTGAAGTGAAAGGTGGGATGTGGAAAGGAAAGTTGAAGAAAAGCTTTTTTAACCCAGTGAATCTGGAATGCACTGCCGAGAAGGATAGTTGAGGCAGGAAACCTCAAATCTTTAAAATGCGCTTGAATGAGTACAAAAGTGTCAAAAAATCCAAGGCTATGGGCCTAGTGCGGGAGAGTGGGACTAACATAGGTGGAAGTGTATTTTAGTGGCATAGTCTCAATGGGTCTCTTTTGTATGATTCTTTGAATTACAAATGCAGGCAATTCTGACAGCAGAAAAACAATGCATATTTATTACAGGAGCAGTGAGCATAGGAGAGACAGAATGTGCAAGAAAACACTCCTCCAATCCAGCTCCTCTTTCCCCAGCACTGCTGACCCTCAAAGAAAATAATCCATAATTGGAACATAGATGATACAATGTTAATGTCACTGGACTGATAACTCAGAGGGCAGGTTTATGCTCTAGTGCTGTGCATTAAAATCGTATCGTGGCACCTGGTGGAATTTCATTCCAATTAATTTCAATAAAGGCAAGTGCAAAACTATCCTCAATTTTTGTAAAAATCCAACTGGTTCACCAATGTCTTTTAAGAAAAACAATCTGCAATCCTTACCTGGTCCAGCCTAAATGTGAGTCCAGATCCTCCACTGACCTTAAACATACTCAAAGATCATTTTTCATAGCCCTCTTTGGTACAGAATTCCAAAGGAACACAACATTCAGAGTAAAAACAAAAGTCTAATGTTGAACCTAAGTGACATCTTCCTACTATTAGTCTATGTCCCGTCATTTTAGACTACTGACCAGGAGATATATCTTACCTGCATCTATCCTGTTTATCCTTTTAAGCATTTTGTCGGTTTCAATTAGATCACCTCATTCTTTGAGATTCAAGAATAGAGGCTCAGTTTGCTCATTTTCCCTTTGTGGGACAGTGTCACCACCTCCCCTCTTCCCCTGCCCCCATATGCCACTATTTACTCCTAACTACTCAGCCAAAATGTGTTTGTTCGATTCACATTACAAAATACTGAATCTTTACCCCATTGCTATTTGTGCAACATTCCCTGTGCAAATTGACTGTTTCCTCCATTATATTTTAAAATCCTTAAAAAAAGTGGCTGTAAAATGTTTTGGCATATTGTGAATGGTGTTATTTCAAATAAAATTTTAACCAAACAAAACTCTTCAATGCACCTGTGAAAACGGGACGGTGGGGGAGGGATTTAAGTGGCATAAATTTACCCTTCTCTCATACCACGATATATTTTTGAATAAAGACAAAAACAAATAGAACGAAAACCTTGCTCAAATAGTTACATACAAGAGACTTTAATGTCTACCCGTAACTCGAAAATAAGTTGTTAAAGAGAGAAAAGTATTCTACGGCCCACAACAGATTTTATTCGCAGCAACCACAAACGTAATGAACGTACAAGTTATTTATGAACACTTACATTTGGAAATAGCCCTCCTTTCTTCACATTCTTTGGGTGATCGAATGGAACATGGTCGAGCATTAAGTACAAGGAAAATATCACCACGCAGAATATGGCACTTCCAAATAGTGTGAACTGTCTGCTCAGTTTCATTTTTATCTTTTTAAACATTAAATACATAAAAACATTAGCATTTGGATAATAATATTTCAATACTTCTGAATGGTGTAAAAAGTTCCTCCAGAAAGGACACGCAGAGTAAATTGTACCACTAGACGAACCAGCAAACAGGAAGCAAACGTTTTCCTGTCACATGCACCGAGTGGCAGAATCACATAGAAATTCCAAGCAGGTTTCAAACGCGCCTCCCACTGAGCTCCACTGCCAAAAAAAACAACTTTGTTGTATCCCAATGTCACTGCTGTCGTTCTAAATATATAAGTCTTGGTATATATTATCTTCTGAAGTTATTGGGCAAAAGTGGACCTGAGCAAGTTACGTGGAGACAATGTTGGAAACAAGAGTTGCGAAAAATTGAAGCTCTACTAGGTGCGCAAAAACCTGTTATAATTTTTTAGTGTTTCTAAGACAGGGGGTATAGAGACTCCTGGGGCAGCTGCTTATTGTTTCACACACCCCTTTTCACTCCTCCGTATGCAAACCGGTTTTGTAAGTTGCGGTCTTCAGTAAATTGAAAGCTGATATGACTACTATTTTGCCACACGATGTTCATAGTGATTAATCTCGCCGATCTTTACATTTTTTTTCCTGTTGCCCCAGTCTCTCAGGAGTTAATCGGTTTCAGTACATTTCGAATTGTTTGGGTAAATCATTTACCTTGCTGAATGTACAAAATCTACTTTATCGGTGATCTCCTTCGTCGTAGCCTGATATCACATTCGGTTTTCCCACCTCGCCCCCTAAATTAAATGAGCAAACGATAACGCTCCGTAAATACAATTTTATTTTTGTTAACCGAATGTCATTTTTTCAAATCTGAGCAGATCCGTTCTACTTCCTCCTCGTAAAAGATGTTTTCTTAAAATGTATACCACAAATGGATTTTTCGAAATATAAACATTTAGATACGTATTTAAAGACGGTTAGTTCCTTTGTTAACAAACGAATGTTGCTTTTGTCAAACCAAAACATCAGCGATTAACCAATTCCGAGGTACGAAGACGTCGAACCCTGCAGCTTCCTCCACTCGGCACCAACAGCTTTCGTGTTCTCTTTCTTTTCCTTCCAGCCTACATCAAATGCTGGTTCGGGCCATTACCCACCTACTCTCGTGGCTTATAAACATACTTGTAAAAACTCGACGGGTAACTGTAATGTATTTTATTTACATATTATTGTAATGTGTGCGCTGTGAATTATGTTCCGTTCCGCTCCCTCCCTGCCCCGAATTTTCAAAACAATTTTGTCCGTTATTGATTTCCACTCGAACTCCAACCAAACCTCGGTCTCGCGCACACGCTTGGTCACGTGGACTCAGGCCATGGCACGCATGCGGTAGTTTCCAGAAGAGGCGTTGAGTTTTGTGATGCAGATGATCAACAGTGGAAGAGAAAACATGTCTGCGAGTTCATGTCCTTCGACCTAGAGGTTGACAAAATAAATTGAGAGACGGAGCAGTATCATTGTTAGTTTGGGGGAGGGAGGGAATAGAGGGAAACACAATAGCCGTGCCGTCAATAAACGTGATGAGGAGGTGCTGGTGTTGAACTGGGGTGGACAAAGTTAGGAGTCACACGACACCAGGTCATAGTCCAACAGGTTTATTTGAAACCACAAGCTTTCCAACCGCTGCTCCTTCGTACCTGACGAAGGGGCTGTGCTCCAAAAACTTGATTTCAAATAAACCTGTTGGCTGTAACCTAGTGTTTTCTGACTTTATCAATAAATGTGAAATACTGGATAAAGTTTAAGCTGAAGTGACAGGAGCAGTGAACATTTCGTTTATGGATGTTATATTGTTGCCTGTTTTTTCCTGGTCTACTTAATGTTCCTTGATGAAATTGTCTACAAACAGCAGTAGCAATTATATTTTTAATCTGTATGGCATTTTAAAATTGTTTATGGTTCTGTGTTGGAGTGATATCAAAACAAAGTTTGATATCCAGTTTTGATGAAGAGTCGTTTAAACTTGAAACGCTGGCTTGATTTCTCTCAACGGATGCTGCCTGAATGACTGTGATCTCCAGCACTTTTCGTTTTCAGTTTAAATTCCAGCATCTGCTCCTACAAAATTTCATCAGTTCAGTGATGCGATTAAAGGAGGTGCATTATAACGTGTGTAATTTAGGGAGCAAGAACAGTTTGGTGGTGGGGGGCTGGAATTGGGAATTTCGAGCTGAAGGGTCTGGCAGCTGAAGGTACAGCATACTGGAGCACATAAAATTTTTAAAGCAAAGATAGTTCAGAAAGTTGTGCTGCAGGAGATTGCAGAGATAGGGAGAGGTAAAAGCAGTGGAGGAATTTGAAACCAAGATGCAATTTTTCAAGTAAATGCATTGCCTGACTATCAGCTAATGGGTCGAGAGAGTGGTACTGGAAAAGCACAGCAGGTCAGGCGTCATCCGAGGAGCAGAATAATTGACATTTCGGACAAAAGCCCTTCATCAGGACTCAACTCTAATCTCCAACAGGTGCAGTCCTCACTTTCGCCTGTTAGCTAATGGGTGATGGCTGAATGGAACTTGGTGTGAGTTATGACACAAAACCCAAGCATTAGGTAAGGTCATGCTTATACAAGATTGGAAGTCAGCTGGAAAAGTTAGTATGGTCACCATCCCCTGATTCAAAATTTTCCATTTTATTTCAAATTAAAGGATGCATTTTAAAACAGGTTTGTTCTAAACCCCATATTCTTAATAGCATGTATACCTCCAGATCCCTGTGATTCTACAAGCTGTCTTGAACACTTTTGTTTTACATTGCCTTACCTGAATTTTCATATTAAAATAAATCACTTCACACTTCCCTGCATTAAATTCATTTAACAGTTGTCCACTTGTTTCACCAAGGTGTACCATTTTGAAGTTGACTACTTTATTCTTCTCAGCTTTTTGTGTTGTCATCTGTGAGTTTTGAAATTATGCCATCTCTGCCCAAATTTAGGTCAAGGGAAAAAAACGTTCGTAACTTCAACTCCCAGAGTACTCCACTGTATATATTTCTCAAATCTGAAAAACAATAGTTTACCACCAGTTTCTGTTTCCTGTCACTCAGCCAAGTTTTTATCCAACTTGCCACTATCTGTTTTGTTCCATGAACTCCATCTTTGTGTACTTTATCATAAGCCTTTTGGAAATCCATGTATACCATAGATACTTCCTATGTATAGGAAGGTGCCAGTGTTGGACTGGGTTGGACAAGAGCAGATGTGAGACGATGCCAGGTTATAGTCATAGAGTCATAAAGATGTACAGCACGGAAACAGACATTTCAGTCCAACTTGTCCATGCTGACAAAATATCCCAACCCAATCTAGTCCCACCTGCCAGCACCTGGCCCATATCCCTCCAAACCCTTCCTATTCATATACCCATTCAAATGCCTTTTAAATGTTGCAATAGTACTAGCCTCCACGACTACCTCTGGCAGTTCATTCCATACACTTACCACCCTCTGCGTGAAAAAATTGCCCCTTAGGTCTCTTTTATATCTTTTCCTCTCACCCAAAACCTATGCCCTCTAGTTCTGGACTCCCAGGGAAAAGACTTTGTCCATTTATCCTTCCATGCCCCTCATGATTTTATAAACCTCTATAAGGTCACCCCTCAGTCTCCACGCTACAGGGAAAACAGCTCCAGCCTATTCAATGTGTCCCTATAGCTCAAATCCTCCAACCCCGGCAACATCCTTGTAAATCTTTTCTGAACCCTTTCAAGTTTCACAACATCCTTCCGATAAGAAGGAAACCAGAATTGCATACAGTATTCCAAAAGTGGCCTAACGAATGTCCTGTACAGCTGCGACATGACCTCCCAACTCCTGTATTCAATATTCTGACCAATAAAGAAAAACATACCAAATGCTTTCTTTTCTATCCTATCTACCTGTGACTCTACTTTCAAGGAGCTGTGAACCTACACTCCAAGGTGACTTTGTTCAGCAACACTCCCTAGGACTTACCATTAAATGGATAAGTCCTGCTAAGATTTGCTTTCCCAAAATTCAGCACCACGTATTTATCAAAATTAAACTCCATCTGCCACTCTTCAGCCCATTGGCCCATCTGATCAAGATCCCATTGTAATCTGAGTTAACCTTCTTCGCTGTCCACTACACCTCCAATTTTGGTGTCATCTGCACACTTATTAACTATACCTACTATGTTCACATCCAAATCATTTATATGAATGATGAAAAGTAGTAGACCCAGTACCAATCTTTGTGGCACTCCCTTGGTCACAAGCTTCCAGTCTGAAAAACAACCCTCCACAATCACCCGCTGTCTTCTACCTTTGAGCCAGTTCTGTATCCAAATGGCTAGTTCTCCCTGTATTCCATGAGATCTAGTCCAATGGGTTTATTTGAAATCACAAGCTTGCCCCCTCACCTGACGAAGGGGCAATGCTTCAAAAGCTTGTGATTTCAAATAAACCTGTTGGACTATAACCTGGTGTTGTCTGACTTCTGTACTTTATAGGATGAATACTGCTAAACTTGAGAGGGAATAGAAAACAGTTATAAGGATGTTGCTGGGATTGGAGGGTTTGAGCTGTGGCGAGAAGCTGAATAGGCTGGGGTACTTGTCCCTGAAGCACTGGGACACTGAGGGGTGATCTTATAGAGGTTTATAAAATCATGAGAGGCATGGATAGGATGAATAGCTAAGGTTTTTTTTGTATGGTGGGGGAGTCCAAAACTAGAGGGCATAAACTTAAGGTGAAAGTGGAAAGATTTAAAAGGGACCTAAGGGGCAACTTTTTCACGCAGAGTATGATGCTTGTATGGAAAGAGCTGCCACAGGAAGTGGTGGAGGCTGCTGCAATTACAACATTTACAAGGCATCTGAATGGATATATGAATAGAAAGGATTTAGAGGGATATGGGCCAGATTCTGGCAAATGGGTTGAGATTTATTTAGGATATCTGGTTAGCATGGATGAGTTGGACCAGAGGGTCTGTTTCTGTGCTGTATATCTCTATGACTCTGATTGGATTTAAACAAGTTTGTCTGTGGCAGTAAAATCACAATCTCAAAACTCAGCTCTTCAGGCAAGGAAAGGTGGCGGAGAACTTGATGCAATTGCAAACATAATTCAACCTCTAAAGTATGCTTTCTATTCTTAAATAATATTTAATCTTCACAGAGTTATGTTAAATTGAAGAATATGTTTGATTAAAGTACGTGATCTAATGAAGGGTCATGGGTGTGACAAAGGAAATCTGTTTCTCTCCCCGCAGATGTTACCAGCCCTGGTGAGTATTTCCAGCACTTTGTGTTTATATTTCCAGTATATGCAATAATTTGCATTTGAACATATTTTATATTTAACTTGTGTTTTTCTCTCTCTATCTTTTTCTGCATCTTTTGTTTTTACTTGTAGAATTATGGTGGTAAAGCTGATATTATGATGATCTTTCAGGATATACCTTCTGATTTGTAAAACTGTTATAATTTGAAGTTGTATATTTACAACTTATGATAAACGAGAGGGAACATGTGATCTGTTGAGTTGTAAGGAGCACTCTCAGCCATTCAATGAGATCACGATCTGATAACCCTCATCTGCACGTCTTTTCCCAAAAATCTCGATACTTTTGCTGATTAAAAATCTGTCTATCTCAGCCTTCAATGCACTTGACAATCCCGCCTTAACAGCCCTCTGTGGTAAAGAATTCCATAGATTGACTATCCTCTGAAAGAAAAAAAACCTCTTATCTCTGTCTTAAACGAGTGACCCCTTACTGTAAAATTGTGTGTTCTGGTCATAGAATCTCCCACAAGGGGAAAACAACCTCTTAGCAACCACCCTTTAAGCCTCCTCAGAATGTTATATGTTTCAATAAGATCTCTGGCATTCTTCTAAACTTCATGGAGTACAAGCCCAATCTTCTTTCCTTTCTTGATAAGAAAAACTCTCCATCCCTGGAATTATCTTCACTACTTGCTTTCCCACCCCCGTGAATTGTTATTTACAATTCAGGACAATTTTAGCTGTTTTGTGTACAATCACGAGACTTAAAGTCTTCTGAAATTCCCCCCCCCCCCCATAAAAATTTCAATAATATCAAGATTGTTGGTAGTTGTGCTGAAACCTGCACATATGTTTCCAAGATGAAAGATTGTTTTGTTCAGAGATGGATAATTAGCATATTTATTTGGAAACAGGGTTGCTTCCCCTTGCTATTGAAAAGATGATATTTGGGATCAAATTGCTGGCTTTCATATAAACCCAGTAATATTACAGACAGTTGCAACTTTGGTCTCATGTCATTTACAGCTTGCTGAGAGCAAGAAGAAATAAATGTTAGCCACGCCTGAACTTTGTGCAGAGAATATACTAACTTTAGAATTAGAATTAGGTTTTATTGTCATGTGTACTCAAGTACAGGGATACAGGAGTACAGTGAAAAGTATACAATGTCGCCATTCCTGGCACCAACATAGGTACAAAGGTACTTCGGTACAAAATCTTAGGTCCAAGAAAAATAAAGAAATAAGTTAAAACTTCAACAGTACAGTTCTTCATAGTATAGCGTAGAAAATTAAACAAAGAAAGTTAAAGCTTACCATTAAAGTCGCCTTTAGCCATGGGCTGCAGGGCTTTCCCAATTCTTTGACCTGGCCTGGGCTCGATCTCCTCCATGCTGCCGTCTCACAGTCCATCGCCAGAGTCCTGTCGCCAGCCACCGACCGCCATCCAGGTTCAGCCGCCTCGCCACCAACCACACTGGACCTTGACAATGCTGCCAACTGCTTAAGATTCCACCCAGCTCACCAGCCACCTCGCCCCTAAGTGCCAAAGTTCTACTCTGGACTTCAGCTGCTGCCATGCTCAATACCCCAAGGCCATTGCCTCTATGACCAAGGTCCCTCCAGAAGATATGTACAAACAAAACAAATTAAAAATCTGAAGAAAAAAGGCGAAAAGAAGAAAAGAAAATAGATGAGTATTGAGCCCTAGGCTCAGAGCCCAGAAGCTGCCTACGCTTCTTCTGCCATCTTGCTATAAATATACATATAATTATCATTAGGCAATAGAGAGGACTGCAGAAGCTGGAAACCAGAGTTTAGACCAAAGTGGTGCTGGAAAAGCACCGCAGATCAGGCAGCATCCGAGGAGCAGAAAAATCGACGTTTCGGGCAAATGCCCTTCATCAGGAATCATTAGCCACACAGAACAATATAGGAGTTTACACTCAGTTTAGAGACGGGTTGTGAGGGAGAAAACGCTGGAAGGTTTGCCTACCCTTGGAGCTAATGGAATAAATCCACAGTAACCGTCATTGTGAATGGCCTGGGTGAAGACTGGGATAAATGCATTTGTGTCTGTCCAAAGCCAAGTCAAGGAGGAGATGAAGTAAGAAGGCAGTGAGGTCTAAAACTGAGCTGAGGTGTTCATACTCATGAGATATTAAATAAAGTTTGGAGTGTTGCTTAGCCAAAAACTAACAGAAGGATCCCTGTGATATCTTATACCTCAAAATAGCTGGAGCAATGAAGAATAAAAATCAAATCAAATGCTGGAGAGCTGATGCATACTTAGTTTGGTCCTAAGGTAAAAAATGAAGTTTTTGGTTAAATGCATAACACTATAGATTAGATTATTCAGATAATAATAACTGGAAGTGGAAGGGACAGTCTAACACAGAAGGCGGCTATTTGGCCCGTTACATCTGTGCTGTGTCTTTGTAGAGCATATCAATCAATACCATTTTGTAGCTCTGACCCTGTAATTGTTACATTGTCTTCCTCAGTGCCATCAAATCTATTTTGAAATCATGAATTATCTCATCGATCAACTCTTGTCGGCAGAGTATTCCAGGTCATTACCACTTGCTACATTCAGAAGCTTTTCCTCCCATCCTCCTTATCACAAGTCTGAGCTCTGTCACATAGTTCCTTGTACTTTCAGTTAATGGAAACAGCTTTTCTTTGTCTACCTTATCCAAACCAATTATATCCTTGTCTACCTCAAATCTCTATCTCAGTCTCAAAAACAAAACACCACGACGTTGGACATATGAAATAAGAACAAAAATGTCTGGAAGAATTAACAGGTCAGACAACAGGAAGCATGAAAGGCTAACAAAATGAAATTTTAAAGTTTTTGTTTCCATGAATGCTGGGTTTTTCCAGTTTCTTTGGTTCTTACCCCCTTTAATCTCCTTTGGTCCAGGATAACAACTTCAGCTTCTCAAACCTAAACTTGCAGTTATAATATGTTTATTCATTCACAGGATGTGGGCATCACTGTCTATGCAAGTACTTATTTCCCATCCCTAATTGCCCTTGAGAAAGCAATGGTGAGCTGCCTTATTTAATCTCTGCAGTGTAATCAGGGATAGGTGCAGTTAGGAAGGAGGTTTCAGGATTTTGATGGTGCAACAGTGAAGCAACAGCAATACAATTCCAAATCAATATGGTGAGTGGCTTTGAAGAGACTTTGTATGCATGATGCTCACAGGTATCTGCTGCCCTTCTTCTAGTTGGTAGAGGTCACAGCATTGGAAGGTACAGTTGAAAAAGTTGTGGTGTTGAAAAGGTGTTGCAGTACATCCTGTAGATGGTACACATTGTTGCCATTGTATCATGATTGAATATTGAAGATAGTGGTGGGGTGTGTGAAGAACAATATATAACTTGAAATTTAATTTGAGTTTTGTAATTTTTGTATTAAGAAGGGAAAAATACAGTTTTAGAGTTTTATTTGCGAACTTAATGCCTTGGTTTGGGGGACACTGGTATTTTAGGGAGGTTTTACAGTCTTTGAAGTAAACAGCTGGTGGCTAACAATTCAATCTATCATGAAGCTAGAGAGGATTAAAAAAAAATGACTGGAGCCTGGCGACACAAGTTATGTGATATGCAGAGATACAGAACAATCCATAAAGTCAGTAAGTCTGATGAGTACCAGGGAACGAAGAATTGCTGGGACCTGAACTTAGGGAACTTGTGTTTGCTTTGAAGTTCATACGGTGCAGAAAAGGCCCTTTGGCCCATCATGCGCACCAACATAACTACCACTAAATGTGTGCTAATCCCAATTTCCTGCACTTCTCCAATATGATATTTCAAGTGCCCATCAAAATATTTTTTAAAGCTTGTGAGGTTTCCAGCCTCCACTACCTTCCCAGACAGTGCATTTCAGATTCCTACCACCCACTGTGAAAACGTTTTTTTCCCAAATCCTTTCTGAATCTCCTGCTCCTTCCCCTAAAACTATGCCCTCTCGTGATTGACTCTCATCTAAGAGGAACAACTGCTCTTTATGCACCCTGTCCATGCCCCTCTCAATGTTATACACCTCAATCATGCCCCCCCTCAGTCTCCCCTGCTCTAAAGAAAACAATACAAGCCTATCTAGTCTCTCCTCGTTGCTCAGTTTCTCAATCCCAGGCAACATCCTGATGAACCTCATCTGTACCTCCTCTAATGCTGTCACCTTCCTGTGGCGAGGTGACCAGAATTGCACACAGTACTCTGGCTGCGGCCTAACCAAAGCTCAATACAACTCTCATATTACTTCCTTGCTTTTATATTCCATGCCAGAGTGTTACAGATAGTAGTGAGTTTAGTTTGCAGTTGGTTTAGGTGGCTCAAAGAGGGATACCAGCTGAAGGAAAATAGCATCAAATGAAACCCAGAAATTCATGAAAAGGAAGCTGGTTAGATCTGAACCAGCTTTAATGAGAAGATATCTTTGCAGAGATAGTGGCGATTCTTCACTGAGGTTCGGGTGTTTCTTAGGATATTGCTGGAATAAAAGGAATAATGGGAATTTGATTTTGTTTCTAGTATATGCAATGAAGTGTTTCCAACATTTTAACCTCATATAATATAGTTGATTTCTTTTCTTAGTTTTAATTCTTTCAATTCCAAGTAAATAGCCACCTCTTGTGAATATGTTCAATAACTGAACACCACAGATTGAATAAAATCAAAAATAACAAGTCAGGTTTCACTCTGAGATTTAACTTGTATTCACATCAGTTCTGTTTGTAAAGTGGGGGCTCATCCAGGACTAAAATTCCTTGAATTTAAAGGAATCTGGGCAGAGAAATAGAACAATTATTGCGAAGTGTATTATATGATTTGGAATTTTTCAAAGGTTTTGACCATTTTTAAAGACATTTGTGAGAGTGGAAGATGTAACAATGGATTATTTAAAATAATTGAATGAGGCTAAACTGAGAGGGTTGGCAGATAAATTAAAGTCAGACATAAAAGCAGGAACGTGTAAAAATGAGATGTTTAAAGTGATTACCTATCATTAATAATTAAAAAGTGAGAAATCAGAACATAATGCAACACAGCTGGAACTCCGTTATAAATGTAAAATCTTGAAACTGAGGAAAGAGAAATGGGATAAAAAAGATTTAGAGGAAGACATGAAGTAAAGAGAAGAAAGAGAAGTAGAAAGAGAAGATAATGAGGAACGAGAAATGAAAATAAGAAAGTTTAATTTGCAAGTGATGAGAAAGAGCAACATAAAGGGAAATAGAATTTCAAAAAAAAAACTCCAGGGAGAGAGAGAAATCTGGACAGCAAGATTGGGCTTGAGGAAAGCTTACGTTAATAGTTCAGCAGATGATTCCGACTCCACTGAGGAATTTGATTAAACTATTAATCTTCAAGTCTAAACTCACAGCAGAGTATTGAAAGATATTTCACCTCATTTGGAAAGATGCATGTGAAGTTGAACTGGCTAAAATCTGAAGAAAGGAAACAACATGGAACAGTAAAGGAAAGTTTGTCACAATAGCTGCAGATGGTACTGAAATAAGGAGGACTTTATGCCATCCTGAGGTTCAAAGGCAGCTGCACTATAGTAGAGATATTGAAGCTACAGAGAAGGTACACATGACTTTACGAGGATGCCCTCTGATGTGAGGAGGTGTAAATGCAGAAAAAAGGCTGTAGAAACTGTTTTTGTTAGAGAAAAAATGTGAAAACATGATTTGTTAAAGGCATTTAAAATTATGAAGGACTGCGATTGAAAGAGCATACAGTTTCCAGTGATTCAGTGGTTGGAATTGGAGAACCTGTATGTAAGATTAGTTGTCAGCAATGTAGGACAAGAGCTAGGATTTATTTTGTGTAATCAATCATTATCACATTACAGGAGTTATTAATTAAAACAGTAATTATAGCAGGACTTTTTTTCAGTGCTACGAACATCCATCCACCATAATATTTCTGGAAATGTAAAAGAAACACTAGATTTACTGATGATGTGGAGGAGCCGTTGGACTGGGGTGGACAAAGTTAAATAGTAAGTCAGGTAGCTGTGAAGGAGCTGTGCTCTGAAAGCTAGTGTTTCCAAATAAACCTGTTGGACTATAATCTGGTGTTATGTGATTTTTAACTAGATTAGATTTCCTACAGTGTGAAAACAGGCCCTTCGGCCCAACCAGTCCACACCGACCCTCCGAAGAGTAACCCACCCAAACCCATTTCCATCTGACTAATGCACCTAACACTATGGGCGATTTAGCATGGCCAATTCACCTGACCTGCACATCTTTGGATTGTGGGAGGAAACCGGAGCACCCAGAGGAAACCCACGCAGACACGAGGAGAATGTGCAAACTCCACACAGACAGTCACCCGAGGCTGGAATTGAACCTGGGACCCTGGTGCTGTGAGGCAGCAGGGCTAACCACTGTGCCACCATGCTGCCATATGTGTTGTTGCATTTTTGACCATGTTGCAGCTGCAGAATGGAAGGAGAGCTTAGGCATTAGATGATCAAAAGGAGGATAATTGGATATGGAAACAGGTAGGCACATGGAATTAATATATTAATTATATTGAGGATAAATACCAGTATTAAACTTTCCTGATGTGGCCAGTGTGGTCTTTGATATTGAAGGTGATTGAGATTTGCCTGGAGCATCAAGTGTAATTCATGAAGGTTTCTCTTCTGATCTGGAACATCTTCATTGACAACCTTATGCACTGGCTGAGTCTTGGAGAACTTTTTTCCCAAACTGAGTCTGCAGCAGGTAACAAGAGAACCAATGAGAGGGGAACAAACAATTTGACTTCACTCTCACCAATCTACCTGTTGCTGCCAATGTACCTGTCCTTTATGGTATTTGTAAGAGTAACTGCTGCAGAATCTTGGTGGGGATTAGGCCTGTTTTTGCATAGAGGATATCCTCCAATATAATCTGTGACACTACTATGTGTTAAACAGGATAATCTCACATATGGTTTTTCAAAACAGGACAAGTATGTGTTACCTTAGTACAATCAACAGATGAAATCAAAGGTCTGCAGTATTTTCAGATCCCAACATGATGGCGGACAAACAGGAGGAGGAGGCACATCAAGTAACCCCATCCAGAATGATGAGTGTACCCGGCACATCACTT
Organism: Chiloscyllium plagiosum; assembly: GCF_004010195.1. Lineage (NCBI taxonomy): Eukaryota > Metazoa > Chordata > Chondrichthyes > Orectolobiformes > Hemiscylliidae > Chiloscyllium > Chiloscyllium plagiosum. The sequence continues at coordinate 60,475,943 of NC_057711.1, read as the reverse complement.
CAAATGATAAGCTTGAAACATCATAATCATTTTCAGCCAGAAGTGCTAAGTGAATAATCCATCTTGATTTCCTCCTGAGAACGCAAACAACAATATGGAGAATTGCTCAGTAAATTGCATTGGTGTATTACCTCCACAGAGGGAAGTAAAAATACAAACCTTCCAATTACCACCCCATCAATTTACTTTTAAAGATTAGCAAAGTGATAAAATACATCAGCAGTTTTCTTGTGGCACTTTCCTAACTACATCCTGCTTCATTTGCGTTCTGCCAGGGAATTCAGAGGTGAAAGTGATTGGTGTTATAGTGATTGGAATAATGGCCAGGTGGATCAGATTGAGTATGAGATCCCTAATTGGAGTTCTTAAAACGGGCCAGTCAGGGAGTCCTGCCTGACAAATGTAAACAGGATGCTCAGAAATTCACACTATTCTAGGGACTGGCTGTGAGTTGGCTGGTCAGAGTCCATATAGGTTGATTTGGTGATGGGATACCATGTACGAATGGAGTTACTTAAGTGGTAACGAGAGAAAACAGGAAGTTCCTGAAGAAAATTTGTTCACAATAGTTCTCTTTAAGTTGGAGCAAGCATTTCTGATATAATGCCTTTATTTGGAAAGCTGAACATGTTTAATTCTGCTGTCAAAGACTGGGCCAGTATGTGGAAAGAATGAGTTTGTTTTTGCTGTGCAAATGACACTGGGACAATCAGTAATTTCTCTGACTGCTTGCAGACTTGCAGCATATTTGGTTATTACGAGCCTAACTTGCCCTGAGGCACCAGACACTAAAACCTTTCAAGAGTTGATTTATTTATTTAAGGAATATTACGAACCTTACCTCTAATTCTGAGATGCTATCAGTTTTATTTGGCAGTTTGACAACCAGAGGAATCCCGATCGGAATTTTTGATGAGGTTAAGATGACTGACTGAGGCATGTGATTTTAGGTGTGAGATTAATGACAAAACTATGCAAAAGCGCCTACTAACGCAAGCTCACCTGGACTTCAAACAGGCGCTACAACTGGCTTTGGCATTAGGAAATGCGGCAAGTCGAGTACATGAGCTACAGGGTATCCTGATGGAAGTGGACACTCTCACCTAAACAACTGAGCTTGGGGAACACCACTTGAGTGAAAGCAAATGCATTGTCTCACACAGGACATATCCTGAGCGAAGGAATCTCTGGTCAGCCTACAATAAAAATGCAAAACAAAGCTGTGCCTCAGCCAAATGGCTAAAATGTTCTTCCTAATCCTGGCCAGCAAACCATTGTAGTTGTTGCTGGAATGCAGACCTGAGATAGCAAAGGAGTCCTACGAGGCTAACTTGAGTAAGAAAACTCCTGGAAAATCCACCCACATGTTGTTTGGAACAGTTTAATTGCTTAGTAACATAAAAATCAGAACTGATCAAAATAAATGTGTGTTTAAATGGTCATCTGGTTCGAATGGAGATTGATACCAGTGCAGCTGTATCAGTGATTATAGAACCACTCTTTAACAACATTCACTCTGGACTCCACCCTTTAAATTTCTGTCAGACCTCGACCAGACTGAGATCACATACTGGGGAACCATCACAGATCAAGGCTATGGCTTTAGTCCCAGTCTCCTATGAGAAACAGTTAGTGTAATTACCACTGATTGTAGTAAAATCCCGAGGCCCAAGCTTGATGGTTGAGAAAGATTCACTTTGATTGGTTTAACATTTTTCAGTTATAAAATGGCTGCCTGTGTGAAGTCTGTATTAAATGTCCAGATGTTTTTCAGGAAGGTCTGGGGACTACCGAAGGAGCCACGGCCGGCTTACATATTGACCAGGAAGCCATTCCTGAATTCTGCAAGGCCCGGCCGGTGCCATTTGCCTTCTGTGCAAAAGTAGAAACAGAAATTAGGAGGCTGGAAAGTGTGAAGGAATCATCAGTTTGCAGAATGGGCTGACCCGGTCGTACTGATTGTGAAGGCTGACAAGTTGGTTCGCCTTTTTGGGGATTTCAAGCAAACGGTAAACCACTTCTTGCAGCTGGATAAATGCCCAATCTCTCGCATAGAGGACTTGTACACAAATTGGCAAGGAGGGCTGTCCTTCACTAAGGTGGACGTGAGCCACACCCACCTGCGATCGTGATGGCATGAGTCGCAGAAGTATGCCACAATTAATAGCTATCAGGTTTGTACCAACATATAAGTGCTATTTGGGGTATCATCAACTGGTGCTCTTTTCCAGTGGCTGTTGGAGAACATTTTAGAAGATCTACACTAGGTTGACATTTATCGAGTTGACGTACTAATAACTGGGAAGAGCAATGAAGAATGCTTGGAGAGCTTGGATGTACACTTAAACCATTCACCCAGGCAAGTGTTCATCTTAGAAGGAAAAAAAATGTGTTCTGGTCACCCCAAGTGACCTACTTGGGCTACAGAGTTGACAAGACCAGGTTACATTCATTGGAAGATAAAGTGAGGGCAATCAAGGTTGCCTGGCTCCCACGTCTGTACCGGAGCTGAGGTCTTTCCTTGGTTTTGTGAATTATTATGGGAAATTCATATGTAATCTGACCTCCATTTTGGCACCTTTAAATCCTGTTATTGAAAAAGGATCAGCCCTTGGAAATGGTTATGTAGTTAAGAGTAGCCTTCAGGGAAGTGGAAAAGCAGCTATCTGCATCCAAGATGTTTGCCCTTTACCATTCCAAGTGAAAGGTAGTGCTAAAATGCAATATCTCCAATATGTGAAAAAAGTTCCACCAATACCTTTACAGTCATAAATTTGTAACAGTAATGGACCACAAATCCTTGCTCGGGCTTCTCAAAGGAGACAAGGCTGTTCTTCCGATAGCTTCTGATGGAATTCAATTTTGGGTCCCTGCTTCATACAATTACAAGTTGGAACACTGTCTGAGAGGCCAAGTGACAAATGCGGATGCTTTGACCCATTTCCCATTGGCAGATACAATACCAGTGGTGCCTTTCCTGGAAGAGTCAGTTCTAATTTTAAATTTTGTGGATGCAAAAAGATGCCGTTCTGGCAAAACGAAAACAGCTGGTGGTGTTGAAGAAATAAAAGTGTCATCACAACCAGAAGTGAAACTTTTCCAGACTTGATAAGACCACATTGCCATAGAGGACAGCATATTATTATGGCTAATTGTCTCAAGTAAAGGTTGCTGCCAGATCATGGCTAAACTCCAGCAGGGTCATCCAGGAATTTCCAAAGTGAAGATGTTGGCAGGAAGTTACTTCTGGTGACCAGGTTTGGATGCTAACAAAGCCACGTTGGTGGGCAGTGCCCACAGTGTCAACAAGGACAAAAATTACTGCCAACATCTCCCCCATATTCATGTGAATGGTCGGGACTCGCTTACACATCAACTATGGCAGACCTTTCATGAACTCAATATTCTTGGTCATTGCAGATGCTCATTCAGAGTGGTTGGACATGCATAGAGTTCATTCGTCAAACTTGGGAATGATAGTTGAAAAGCTGCGAGCATCATTTGCAATATGCAGACTTCTAGAAGTA